>NC_080085.1:30627821-30820930 GCF_949987535.1 Balaenoptera acutorostrata | reverse complement strand
CCTATGTTCAGGACTGGACTGAAGCCTTCCCTTGCAGATAGGCTACTGCCTTTTCTATGGCTAAAGTCCTTTTGGGAAGGATTAACCCTACCTGGAAGAACTCTTCTTGAAATTCAAAGTAACCGAGAAACCCATTTTACTGGCCAGATGCTTCAACAAGTCTGTGCTGTTTGGCCAGTTTTACAAAACTTTCACTGTGCTTACCACCCTCAATCCTCTGGTGTAATAGAACACACTAATAGCATTATTAAGACTCACTTGGCAAAATTTGTAGAAGCCCTCCAAATACCTTGGCCAAAAGCATTGCCATTAGTCTTTCTAAATCTCAGATCCACCCCTTTTGGAAATCATAAACTCTTTGAGAGAGTCACAGGATACCCAATGCACTTGGCTCCTGCTCTTTTTTTTTTTTTTTGCTGCACTGCGTGGGCATGCGGGATCTTAGTTCCCCAACCAGGGATCAAACCCATGCCCCCTGCAGTGGAAGCGCAGATTCTTAACCACTGGACTGCCAGGGAAGTCCCACTTGGCTCCTGCTTTTGACCCACAACGGATAAGAGGAGAGATACTACAATATTTCAGTGACTTAATTGCTTCTACTAAAAATAACCATGTTTTGGTAGAGTAATCTTTTCACAGTGCTCCCTCAGGAGATGAACACCTTAAGTACTGTACTGTGAAACCTGGAGGTTTTGTCTATTGGAAAAGATACTTCCAAAAGAACTCCCTTTAACCTCAGTGGATAGGCCCCTATCAGGTACTGCTGACCAACCCTTGTGCCGCAAAACTCCAAGGAACAGACTCTTGGATTCGTGTGGTACACTTAAAGAAAGTTCCAGACCCTGACTGGACCTGCATATCATCTGGTGACCTGAAAGTAAAGATTTCCCAGAATTGGAGCAGATGACATCTGATGAAACAGCTTTCTCAAGATATCCAGGCCAGGCCTGTCGGAAGTTTGTTACCAAACCTTTGATGATGACATAACACTCAGATGATCTCCAGTGTTTATGATCTTGGTAACATATGGACTTTACATAAAAAGTGCCTGAGAGTTCTCCCTCCCACTCCTCATTACTCAAACGTGACCTTAATAGGTTTCCAATCCGTACACTTTCCGTACAATGTGAGACACTACAGCCAGGAAAGATTTTTCCTGGAATTGCGGGGCAAAAAGCCACTGAAACTAGAAAACCTGACTCTTGATCAGGAATGCTTTCAGAGAAAGATCTTGATCAAAATGGGGGAAATGTAAAAAATTTAAAAACAGAAACCTCAATTAATAGAGCTGGGAGACCAGAAGGAGGAGTTCTCACACCCTGCAAGGATAGCAGAGCCCAACAGGAGGAAGAAAGTCCTGTTCTTCCCTGGCAAGTACTCAGCCACTGAAAAGCCTTGGACACTTTGTTTACTATAGTCCTCCCAACTTCCTTTTCCACTCTATAAAGCATTCTCCTTCCCTTGCCATGCAGGGGAACTTGGTTGTAGATCCCAAAATGCAATTCCCTGCTGGTCCTGAATAAACCCATCTTTACTGGAGAAGTATTTGGCTATCTATTGATTTCAGGCCAATAGTTATTTTCATTATTTCAATAAGAATCAGCCTCCATTTTACCTCAAGTTAGAAAAAAGTTGATCGTTCAACCAAAAACATACTACAGTGTTATATTTGGGAATGAATCACTTTTAGTTGGATATAGCAAGCCCACTGTTAAAGAACAAAGATACCAGTGCCTACAAAACCATCACAGGAAACTGGTCGGGTACTTGGCTTATAGGGCTCCAGCCTCACAAGTGACAAATAAAGTCACTTTCTGGCAGGCCAGGAACCTTAGCATATTTGGGGGACCTTGAAAAGAGAAGAATTTACTAATTCTATGGGTACTACAATAAAATCTAGGGGAGAGATTTTTTTAGCCTTAACTTCCTAGCCTAGACTTTATAGAGTCTTTTAAATGGTCCAATCATGGATTCTTTAATAAAATTTACAAACAAAAGCTAATAGTTTTAAGCAGACTCACAGCTATAGAGAACAAGCTAGTGGTTACCAGTGGGGGTGGGTGGGGGAGGGGCAATACAGAGGTAGGGGATTAAGAGGTACAAACTACAAGGTATAAAATAAGCTATAAGGATATATTGTATTGTATACCATGGAGAATATAGCCAACATTTTATAGTAACTATAAATGGAGTATAACCTTTAAAAACTGAATCACTCTATTGTACACCTGTAACTTACATAATATTGTACAGCAACTATACTTCAATTTTAAAAAAAGCTAATAGTTTTGCCTCAGTATATGTTAAATACTATATGATCTAAGAAGCTTATATAGTTATTTAACACCACTTATTGCATCTGTGAAAATAATCAGTCTAAACTATAATGAGGCCAACCTTTTTTTCTGATCAGTATTTGGAAATTATTTATGACCAAAACAGGGAATGCTATGGACTAAAAGTTTGTGTCCCTCCAAAATTCAAAAGTTGAAATCCCCATCACCAATGTGATGGTATTTGGTGATGGGGACTTTGGTCATAATTAGGTCATGAAGGTAGAACCCTCATGAATGGGATTAGTGCCCACTCCCCACTCAGTCCCCCTACATCCTACCGGTTCACTCTGGGGTTTCTCCCGTCTCCTTGGGCATCAGAGTTCCCCACCATAGGCCAGCAGGCACCCTAGTTGTGGGGAGATGCTAACTCTGCATCTTCCCACACCACCATCTTGACTCTGCCTCCATTGATTGATTTAAGGTAAGAGAGTAAGAGAGAGAGAGAGAGAGAGAGAGAGAGTGTGTGTGTGTGTGTGTGTGTGTTTTGTGTGTATAGGAGGGATATTTTCAGACACATTTTTGAAAGCTCATACTAGTCAAAGGATTGAATAGATTAAAAGGGGATAATTTGGGCAATTTGGTTAGAGGGAAACTATCTATAGCACTATTTTATTTGTGGACCTCCAGAGATAGTGAATAAGAATGGTGGTAATGGAGATGGGAAAAGTGGACATCTTAAATATGTAACAGCCTGAAAACTAGGTCTTTTATGTGTGCAATTTAGTGGACATTAATGCTTTTCATTAAGATAAAATATGTTAAAAGAGGTGGGTCAGTGTTGGGGAGGTTACATGTACAGTATGGGGAATTTTTAAATGTGAGTATCCTTTGAAATATAAATAAAAATCTGAAATTTCAAGAAAGCAGTTAGGTCTGGATCTCTGAGGAGAGTTCTCAGAGATAAAAGTCTGTGAGTCATGTGTGAGCATGACTGTGAGCATGTGTGATTTATTAAAAACTTTTGAACTAGCTAAGACAGAGAAAAGAGCTCACAAATATATAAGCCTGGAAAAGAGGAACTGGTACTAAGCCCCAAAAGAAGTTAAAATTAAATTAAGAATAAATATTTTTGTATACATATTTTTAAAAAAGGATTCCTTATGAGAATATAAATAATAAATGGCTTTAATACGATAGAGGTTTCTTTCTTTCTCACCTAAAATAAGTTACATGTTTATGCAATACAGGGCTAGTTTGGTAGTTCCTTAGCAAGTGATTTTGATGATCAGGTTCTCTGGTTTCAAGATTGCTGCTGTAGCCCTAACCTCATGTCCTTATTCCAGGAAGGATGGAGAATATCCAGAAGACTTACCTAATTTATGCTTCATCTTGTTGTTCACTCTTGGGCACGAGGGCACTGGGAAATTTAGTTTCAGGATGGGCACATTGCAATCTAGAATGAAATGTGCTCTCTGTTAGCAAAGAAGGAGGGAATAGAAATTGGGGAGACAACCAGTTGTCTTGGCTATAAACATACATGGGAAAATCATTCTCATACACTACTTTTTATGGTGTATATTAGTACAGACTTTCTGAGTGAAATTTTGGCAAATTATATTCAAATATTTAAAATTTTTATACACTTTTGATGGAGATTTTTTACTTTTAGGAAGTTGTTCTAACAAAACAGAGTAATTCTGTCTCACCAAGTAGACTTGGGAAGTTCACAGCTATGGTCATCTTGGTATTTAGGTTGGAAACAATCCAAATGTCAAGAAGACCAGTCGAAGTTGTAGGTTCTGGATATCAACTAATTATTTCTTGAATGGGGTATGGGATATAGATGTGCCCTTTAACGTAATTCAAATTGTAGGTCCTGATCCCTTTATTTTAATAATAAGGCTTAAGTAATACTAAACTTAAGACTTTGCTCTTAAGTTTTGGTATCCTGTATGGGGTCAGCTTTCCCAGAATAATCTGTTCTTTCACTCTCACTTTTCCAATGCTCTATAGCTTGCTATCTATTAAATATTGTATATTGATCTGGTCTGTTATCATTACTGGAGATAAGTAAGCCTTATCATCATCTAGATATATTTAGTGTCCTCATTCAGAGATTTCATGTCTTGGTCAATGAAGAATATGAAATTTGGTTCATTCTTCATCTTGCAAAAACCAGCTGAAATTTCTTTCTTCCTGTATATGGTGGGAGACTACCAATAATAATCAATTTGTTTCTGTAGGGTCTTAATTTTCCTAAACATAACAAATATTGAGAAAGGTACAACTTTACTCTTCCTAAAAAGTTAACAGAAAAAAGAATATTATATACATTACTCTCCCTTATCATTAAAATTAACCAATAAGTTAAATAAAAATTACAATATCACCTTTCACTTACATTATAACTTTCTTGTTTTTAAACTTCATACTAAACTTTCCTTTTATGATTATAACTAAAGACTTATGCTTTTATTCACTTACTCAACTTGTTCCAAATAATTACAGTAGTATTTTCTCTGTTACACATATATTGTCAAATTTTAGACAATGAGAATCCTTTTTTAACTGAGCTCATTTGTCCTTGTACTATCCAAGCCATCTTTGAAATCCTCCTCACTTTTGGGCAGCCATATGTTCCAGGTCACAGATCAGCTATTACCCAGGAAGTGCTAGTTCATTTTACAAAGGAAAAGAAAAGGCATTAAAAAAATAAATTCTGGCCGTTGGGGGCTGCATGTCAGATTTTTCCACATGAGTAAGTCTGGTAGATAGGATGAGATTAATGCTGGGTCAAATTCTAGCTAAAACTAGAAAAGAAACTACTTTTAAAAGGGCCATGAGTTCACATTTCCAGTTTGTTATTAATTCTTTATTTTGTGGTGTGAAGTTTATTTTACCAATGACATACACGCTTAGACTATTAATCCTTCCCCAAAGTTTTAAATATGTTTCCCCCTTTTAAAAATAATTATGTCTCATTGACTTCCAGTTTAGTGTCACTTCATTATCTTTCACTATTGGTTACAGTAAGAGAAAGAAATGTTCTCTAATGTGTCTATGGTTTTCAGTCATCTTATTGATAGGTAGTGAAATAAAATATGTAGAAAGAAAAGTTCACTTAATTTTCACGTTCTACAAACCAAGTTCTAGTTAATCCAAGATTGAAGCAATTATTTTTAAAGTAAAATGTCAAAATGTGCACTGTCATAATTATGTTTATGACATATATTAAATTTATGCTTTAAGTTAAAGAAAAACTCATTCTATGGAGTTATTTTTAGCAAATATAATAATAAACACCAGTTAGTGTGCTGTTATGAAGCACACCATTTGTTATTTTGGAAGTCTTACTAATCCTTGTGCAAATATGAAATGCAAATACATAATTAGCTAATTTATTAATCATTCATTTGAAATATTTGATTATGTACTCTGTGTCAAACATTCTTCAAGGTCTAGGGATACGATAATAAATAAAATACTTACAATTCTCTCCTCCTCAAAGTTACAAAACAGTTGAGAAAACATCCAGTTAAATAAATGGTTATAATATAGCTTGATGAATGATAACATTCATCCATAGGGTAGGAGAAACAAGAATTTTATGGGAACCTATGGCAATGGAACAAAACCTGTCTTAGTGATGGTCTTCCTGAGAATGCCACATTTAGGTTAAGAACTAGAGAATGAATAGGACTTAGCCAGACAGAAGGTGGAGGTTGCATAGTGGAAGTCATAGCCTTGTGGAGTGAACGTCACCGATTTCTAGGAGTCAGACATTATCCAAAAGGCAAAAGTAAGTCATTGAAGGGACTTAGGTAGTGAATAATCAGATTTGCATTTTTCGAAATATTACTTAGACTGGAAATTGGAACTGTAGAAGGACAGGCCTTGAGGCAACAGAGCAATTAGGAGGCTGTTTCAGAAATGTAGTAAGGGAGGATAATGGCCTAGAACAGTGTGGGGCAAGTGATGATAGAAAGATGGAAAATAAGCCATATCCAAACCATCAAAAAAGTCTATTGAATTTAACATTAACATGTTTCCAGAATCTGATCACTGCTCACCATCTGCCTTGCCACCATCCTGGTACAAGCCAACAACACATCTCATTTCAATTATTGCAATAACCTCTTAGCTAGAGTTGCCAGATTTAGCTGATAAAAATTTCATCTGGCAACACTGCTCCTAACTGTTCTCCCACCTTCTGCCTCTTCTCCACATCAGTCTTTTCTCAATATGGCAGGTAAGAGTACTGTTAGGAAAACACAACTCAATCTTGAAAAGTTCTAAATAGCCCAACTGGTCATGATGTAGTATGTTTTTTATACACTGCTGGGTTAAATTTGCTAATATTTTGTCTAGGATCTTTGCATTTATGTTAATAAGTGCTTTTGTCTCCAATTTCTTTTTCTGTCTGCCATGGTCAGGTTTTGCTATTGAGGTTATATTTTCATCATTAAACGAATTGTGGAGTAATCTATTTCCCCCCTCTCTTCTCTGGAAATGTGTTTTTAAGATTATATTGATCTTCTCTTTGCAATTGGTAGAATTTTCCTGAAAACCTTAGGCCTGGTGTTTGTTATTGTTTTACATTTTAAAATACTGATTCAATTTATTTGTTATAAGACAATGTTTTTGAGTCAATTTTTATAACTTAGTTTCTAGGAAACTATTTTGTCTAAATATTCAATCTTATTGTCATAAAATTTTTCATTGTTCTCTCTTTGTAATCTGAGTTTTACCTCTGCTTATGTCCTTTTCCCCTTTTTCTTCCCTCATGTTGTTTACATGTACTGCTGTTCTTCCTGATTAATTTTGCCAGTATCTGTGCGTTATCTTTTAAAAATAATCAATTTCTGTCTTGTTGATTCTCTCTTGTTGATTTTGTATTTGTTCTGAATCTCATAAATTTCCAATCTTACGTTTATTATCTCCTTACTTCTATATTTGGTTTATTCTATTGTTCATATACTATTCTGTCTATATTGTGTTTTTGAAATTCTCATGTTTTTTATTTCCTATTTGTCAAAATTTCATGTAACTGTTAGATCTAGATGTCCAATTGATTTAGTTTATTTTCTTATATTATTGTGGCATGAATATTTTATAAGTAGGGCTGTGCAATTCCTATTGATTATTTTACCTTATGTATGAATTTCCTGAATAATGAGCTGGTTGCCTAAGTAAGATCTCAATGATGAAGAATGAGTGATTAAGTATAATTAGGATATTAAGTGTAATTATCAGTTTTAATAGATTTGATATCAGTATTCGTTCTTCTTTTTGAAGCTCAAATGGTCCCATCTTTGGCTAATGGGAGTCCCTTCAGGTTGCCTCCTGTGTCCTTTTATAGTCTGTGATAGAGTCTAGGCACAGGATTTCAGAAATGACAAGATGATCAGGCTCACCTTGGATATTGCTGGTCACAGATATATTTTTAAGGAGCCCTGGTAATTCTTGTAAGTGGAAAGTAATATTTGGAGATTATATCTGGGTGGGAGGTTTGCAATTTCTACTGGGTTATCACAGCTTCTTGGGCATTTCAGTAGAGAGCTAAAACACGTGTATTTTATTTATTTTACAAGGAGAAAAATAAATTTTACCTTTCCACACTACCTGGAGAGGAGTCCGTACGGTATAGTCTTCGGTTCCTGTCAGAAAGGCAAACTTTCAGAATGTTCGAAGCCCTTGACGTACTGCAAATGAAGGAGGGGGCTGTACTTAAATTCCTTGCTGCAGGAACCTACTTAGGTGGCACCAACCTTGACTTCCAAATGGAACAGTATATCTACAAAAGGAAAAGTGATGGCGTCTACATCATAAGTATGAAAAGAACCTGGGAGAAGTTTCTGCTGTCAGCTCATGCCATTGTTGCCAGTGAAAATCCGGCTGATGTTGGCGTCATATCCTTCAGGAGTATTGGCCAGCGGGCTACACTGAAAGTTGTAGCTTTCTGTCACTAGGGCCAGTTCTACTGATGGCCGCTTCACTCCTGGAAGCTTCACTAATCAGATCCAGGTGGCGTTCCGGGAGCCTCGACTTTTGCTGGTTACTGATCCTAGGGCTGACAGCCAGCCTCTCACAGAGGCGTCTTAAGTTAACTTGTCTACTCTCATTCTGTGTAACACAGGTTCTCCTCTGTGCTACGTGGACATTGCCACCCCACGCAGCAACAAGGAAGCCCCCTCAGTGGGCCTGATGTGGTGGCTGCCAGGCCCGGAGGTTCTGTGCATGCGTGACACACCTCCCGCGAGAACTCACGGGAGGTCGCGCCTAATCTCTACTTCCACAGAGATCCTGAAGAGATTGAAAAGGAAGAGCAGGGTATTGCTGGAAAGGCTGTGACTGAGGAGGAATTTCAGGGTGAATGGACCTCTCCAGTTCCTGAGTTTACTGCTACTAAACCCAAGGTCGCAGACTAGTCTGAGGGCACGCAGGTGCCCTCTGTGCCTATTCAGCATTTCTCTGGTGAAGATGATAACTGAGTGCTGTTAAGCTGTTCCTCCACAGGTTTTTGAACAGAAAACGGCAATACAAAGCTGACGGAAAAAGAATGTTTCTAAAAAAGTAAGTAAATCAGTAAATTCTAATTTCATAATACTGATTTCCCAAATTTAAATGGAGATTATAGGATTCTGTTTCACATGTTTGATTTGTATCTTGATCTTGTCTTTTATACTGAAAATCTTGGTTCCTAGTGATATAATTACGTATATGGTTTAGTCTACTCTGTGTGATGTGGAGTATGTGTATATTTTTATAAGGGTTTTAGAATTATCCCCAAATCAAACTTAATAATAGGACCACTAGCTGCGACTTAAGATTTTGTGATCTTTATTTTTGGTCCCACTTAGGTATATAAAGTCAACATTCTATTTTAAAATTCATTGAGATAAGTATCTTTGCCATTATGCCATAAATTTGATATAAAGTAGTATTAGTGAGTTTCAATTTGTTTTTTATTTTAGGGATTGCTTCACTTTTTAAAATTTCATTTCATGTTATCTTTCACATATATAAAAAATGAAGAAGGTGCTAAGGTCAAAACTATAAAACAAGGCACATTAGAAAATATCTAGTTTTTATCTTTGTTCTTCCCACTACCTCTCTTTTGTCTTCTTCCCTAAGTTTACTATTTCTTTTAATTAATTTTTGGTTTACCCTTCCATTGTTTTTGGAAAATATTAGCAAATATGTATGTACATGTGTATGAGTGTGTGTATGAATTCCCACACCTTTGTTACCGAAAAGGTACCCCAAAAGGTGTAACGTATTTCTTTCATTCTTTTTCTTTTTTACAGCTGTTTTGCTTTTGCAATTAGTAGGAAAATAAGTAGCTTTTTGCATAAGTCATTGCATATTCCTGTGAGTGTATCTTAGGAATAGATTCCTAGAAGTGGGATTTCTGGGTCAGAGAGTAAATGCATGTGTAATTTTGCTAATTAATAATTTGCTAATATCAAATTCTTAGAGCTGGTATGGTTTTGCATTTCCATTAGCAATGTATGAAAGTGATTGTTTCTCATGACCTTAACAACAGAGTATGTTGTCAAAGTGTTCTGTTTTTGCCAAGGTTAGAAATGATACCTCAGTGTAGTTCCAATTTTGTATTTCTCTTATTATACATGTATTATATATCTGATCACTTCGTATGATTAAGGGCCATTGCTGGTTCTTTTTCCGTGAACTGTTTTCCATATCATTTGCCTATTTTTTTCTTTAAAGTATTGGGACTTTTTCTTTTTCTTTTTTAGAAGGTCTTTATATAATAGCAATATTTGCCCTCTATATGTGATATAAGATGCAAATATTTTATCCAACTTTGTCATTTGTCCTTATCCCTCCTTCCCTTCCTTCCTTCCTTCCTTCTTTCCTTCCTTCCTTCTTCATTTTAATTTAGTTTTATTTTTTGGCCACGCCACGTGGCTTGCGGGATCTTAGTTCCCCCACCAGGGATTGAACCCATACCCTTGGCAGTGGAAGCAGGGAGTCCTAACCACTGGACCACCAGGGAATTCCCCTTTCTTCTTTATTTATACCATGCACATGTGTTTTTTTTTTTGGATTCCAATAAAACTTCATTTACAGAAACAGACCGCAGGACACATGAGTCCGTAGGCCATGCTTCGACAACCCCCACCCTAGACTCTTATTTTTCAAGGCATGATCCTAGGATCATCAACTTCACCTTGGACCCTGCTAGAAAATGGTGATTCTCAGGCCCAGGCCCAGAATTACTGAATCAGAATCTGCAGTTCAACAAGCTGATCAGGTGATTTCTACTATGTTTGAGTTTGAGAGGCAATGCCAAATAGTGTCCATTGGAGCAAGGTGGTAGATCTATATTGCCATGAGCTAGTTAAACTTCTCTCTGTTCCGTGATTATAGAGGAAAGATTGGAACCTTCCCAATCTGCCATGCACATTTTTAATGTAATCAAATTTATCAAGAATTTCCCTTTTTGCTTCTAGATTTTGGATCACAGTAAGACATTTTTTTTTTACCCTTTTCTAGATAATAAAGGAATTCACCCATATTTTGTTTTAATACTAGTACAATTTTATTGTAGCCTTTAGATATCTGATTTTTTAAAAAATTTATTTGTTTTATTTATTTATTTTTGGCTGCGTTGGGTCTTCGTTGCTACGCATGGGCTTTTTTTTTCCTCTAGTTGCAGAGAGCATGGGCTACTCGTCGTTGCGGTGCACAGGCCTCTCACTGCGGTGGCTTCTCTTGTTGCAGAGCACGGGCTCTAGGGGCACAGGCTCAGTAGTTGAGGCACATGGGCCTAGTTGCTCTGTGGTATGTGGGATCTTCCTGGACCAGGCTCAAACCCATGTCCCCCGCATTGGCAGGCGGACTCCTAACCACTGCGCCACCAGGGAAGTCCTAGATATCTGATATTTTAAAAAATTCTCATGGTCTACAATGTATGTCATTTTTTTATATACAGCATTTTATTATTGGTTAGTTCTGAATATTTTTAAAAACAATCTCTATTATTTCTCTTTTGATCAATGAGTTATTCAAAAGTTGTCTGTATGATACTGCTTCTTTGATATTTTTTGAGCCTTGCTTGATGGATCAGGTGTCCATTTTTCTAAATGTATAGTATATACCTAAGTTATTCTCCATTTTTTGCTACAGAGTTCTGCCTATGGCCACTAAGTAAAGTGTGTTCACATTTTGTGATTCAAATTTTCTATATCTTACTATTTTCTCTGCTTGACTTGCCAGAAACTGAGATAGTTTTGTTGAAATCTCTTATGTTGTTGGGTTTGTCTATTTCAACTTGTAGTTCTGGCCACTTTTACTTCACATATTGTAAGAGTATTTTACCCTGTACAGGAATTAGTGTTTTAATATGTTCTTAGAGAATTGACACTTTTCTATATAGAAATATATATATTTAATATATACTAAATTTATCCTGCTTAGGTTTATTTTTTCTGATATTAGTATAAGCGGCTCAACTGTAATTTCATTAGTGTTTGCCTGGTATATATTTATTAATTATTTTAATTTTAATCTCTACTTGGCTTTGGGTTTCAGGTGCATATATTGTAAAGAGCATATAGCTGAAATTTGATATTTTTGTATAACCTGAAAATATATGTCTTAATTAATAAGCTTAGTTCATATATACTTGAGAGGTAAGGGTTAACTTGTCCCAGACTGGTCTCCTGAAGGTTGGTCCCCAGAAACAAAAGTTGAGTTCATATACTCCTGTAAAGCTCTGTGGAGATGAGTTATGGCCTGGTGACTAAGAAAATAATTCCTGGTACATAATAAGGTTTGGACCTCAGCCTCTGACCATATGAAGGGAACGTGTCAAATCTTGCTGCTGTATTGATATATTGTATGGCTATAATCACATGGCTTGAAGCAGAAGGGACAGATAATGCTACCCACCTATCATGAATGCTGAGATTGCAGGGAAGGGCTGGAATCCAGGTTCTGCCTTATCAAATTGCTATTGTAGCCTGGTTCCTGATCTAAACATGGGAAGGACTAATGCTTCCCATGGATTAATGATGCTTAAAGGCTGCACAGTTCATGTGTGAGGAACTTCTTCCAGAGTCTAAGGTATACCCTGAAATATTTCTTCATTGTCCTAGAATTCAATGGGCAACAGAGGACTTACACATGTGTTATTGCTCCTATTTCCATGGGTTTTCCCCAATAAACACTACTCCAGGCATGTGGGGTGTGTGGGCTTCTAGCCATATAGAGTTTATATGTGACAGCAGGGATAATTAATACTGATAATGCCTGGATTAGTTTCTATAAATTTACTTTTCCTTTTATATTTGTTTTATTTTCTCTGAGCTGCTTCTTCTCTCCTTTCTTGGTTTTTTGGTTTGTTTATGTGGGGATTGATTGAGCTATGTTTGTTTTCTTTCACATATCATTTTTCCTTCTCTTGGTTTTGAAAGAAAATTACAGCAATTTTATTTTACAAGGTATAGTTGATATTTTATTCTGAATATTTATTTAACACAGTTTAAAGTTAATAACTCCAACACCTACTGACCAATGCAAAAACCTTAGAACTCATTAACTTTTATCATCCCAGTTTTTTATTTATTTATTTATTTATTTATTTATTTATGACTGTGTTGAGTCTTCGTTTCTGTGCGAGGAGGGCTTTCTCCAGTTGAGGCAAGTGGGGACCACTCTTCATCGCGGTGTGCGGGCCTCTCACCATCGCGGCCTCTCTTGTTGCGGAGCACAGGCTCCAGACGCGCAGGCTCAGTAATTGTGGCTCACGGGCCCAGTTGCTCCGTGGCATGTGGGATCTTCCCAGACCAGGACTCGAACCCCTGTCCCCTGCATTGGCAGGCAGATTCTCAACCACTGCGCCACCAGGGAAGCCCCCTATCATCCCAGTTTTGACATGTGTTTTATTGTGTTAAGTATCTGCCCTTTTTTGAGCTCCACATATTAGACTTTTTGTTGCTATTGTTGTTATTATTCTTATTTTATATGGAAAATACTTGTTAGATATGCCTACATTTTAATCTTTTATTTTCCTCACTGTTAAGCATTTTCATCAGATCCTTTAGAAGTTCCCTCAGTGCAGGCTTATTTATGGTAAAATCTCTCCGTTTTCATGTATCTTAAAATGTTTTTGTTTTCCTTTCCTTATTTAAAGACAGCTTTGCTAGGCATACACTATTAGGTTGATAATTTTTTTTCATCACCAATTTGAAAATAATATTCCTCTATCTGGCTTTCGTTATTGCTGTTGAGTTTTTAATTTGTTTTTCATTTGTTTTGTTTTGTTTTTGTGAGTTTAACTCTCATTTCTCTCTAGTAATCTGTCTTTTCTAAGTGTATTTAAAATTTTTCTATTAATCTTTGCAGTTCTTCAGTGTTAACTCTAAATGTATCTAGGAATTGATTTGTATTTCTTCTTTACTATGCTATATTTAGTCTCTATGCTTTTCAACCACCCATTCAATCTTCATTTCCTTGCAGTTTCATCACTCTTGCAATACTCTCTTCAACCTCATCATTCTGCCAGATTAGCTCACTCAAAAGTCGCCATGCTCCACCAGATTAACAATAGTGTCTTTTTCTTAGTACTTGACCTTCTTTAGCCTGACATAGCTACTCATACTTTGTTTATCCGTTTGTTCTTTTTTTCCTTTTTTAAAATTGAAGTATAGTTGATGTACAATACTATATAAGTTACAGGTGTACAATATAGTGATTCACAATTTTTAAAGGTTGTACTCCATCTATAGTTTTTATAAAATATTGGCTATATTCCCCATGTTGTAGAATATATCCTTGTAGCTTATTTTATACCTAATATAATAGTCTGTATCTCTTAATCCCCTACTCCCATCTGTTCTTTTTTAAAAATTTATTTATTTAATTTATTTATTTTTGGCTGCATTGGGTCTTTGTTGCTGTGTGTGGGCTTTCTCTAGTTGCAGCAAGTGGGGGCTGCTCTTCGTTGCGGTGCGTGGGCTTCTCATTACATGGCTTCTCTTGTTGTGGAGCACGGGCTCTAGGCGCACAAGCTTCAGTAGTTGTGGCACATGGGTTCAGTAGTCGTGGCTCGTGGGCTCTTCCCGGACCTGGGCTTGACTACCAAGTGCAGGCTTGGTAGTTGTGGCACATGGGCTTAGTTGCTCTGTAGCATGTGGGATCTTCCCGGACCTGGGCTTGAACCTGTGTCCCCTGCATTGGCAGGTGGATTCTTAACCACTGCGCCACCAGGGAAGCCTCCATCTGTTCTTAAAATCTTTTTTCTTTGGTTATTGGATGTGGTCGGCAAAATTCTAAAGATGCCTCTACCCCTAGATTCCTCCCACTTGACTATTCAATCAAACAACAACCTAGGGATTGTTGTGAAGGGATCTCACAGATGTAATCAAAGTCTCAAGTCAGTTGACCTTAAAATATAGAGGTTATCTAGGTGGGCCTAACTCAATCAAATGAGCCCTTTAAAATAGAGTTTTCTCCAGATAGTTGAAGAAGGGGATGTCAGAGAGATTCAAAGTGTGAGAAGGAATCACCTCACCAAAGCTTGTTTAAGATGGAGTGGAGAGTAGGGGAGCTTGTGTGAAAGGAATGTGGGCAACCTTAAGTTGATGAGAGAGGCCTCTGGCCAACAGTGAGCAAGAAAATATGGGCTTCAGTCCTACAGCTATAGAGAACTGAATTCTGCCAACAACTTGAATAGGCCTGTACACAGATTCTTCCCCAGAGTCTCCACATAATAGACCAACATGGCTGATACTTTGATTTTAGGCTGTGAGATCGTGTGCCTGACTGGACTTCTGACCAACATAACTGTGATGGAATAAATGGGTGTTGTTTTAAGCTGCTAAATTTGTGGTAGTTTGTCACGTAGCATTTGAATGCTTAAAGTTTTGCCAAAAGAGTAGATCTTCTGTTAAGTGCTCTTACAACAAAAAAAAATATTTTCAAAAAATATATATATATTTTCAAGAAAGCAGTAGAAAATTAGAAAATTAATATCCTGGGCCTCCATACTCCTGTCTCTCCTCTGACCATTATGATCACTCTGTCTCTGGCTTATGTTCTGGATTCTCTTCCTCTTTCTGATCCTTAAATTTGGGGATTTTCCAGAGATCATCAATAAATCACTGCCTTTATAATTTTGTGACCCAGTGCATTAATCTATGCAAAAGTCCTTTTTTTTTCTCTTTCCTTCTTTATTATTTTATGAGGGAATTGACTTTGTTTTGTTTTGGGGGTTTAAATAGCATTTGCAAATCTTGAGTATTATCTCATAATTCTTCAGTTTAAAGAAAAAATTAAGGATAAATATAAAGAAAGCAACCCTATATAAACAGTGTTTTAAATTTGACACTAAAACTCCACGTACAATTTAATTGAATCCATAATTTTTAAGCTATTCATGTCTTGTCCGATTTCTTTTCCAGCCCCATTCTGCCCCTATTGTCTATTTCATAACATGTAGAATTTAATATTTTATTAGGACTGTTTGCTGGTTGTTTTAAGTACATGTGTCTCCTCTCCCTAAAGATGAAGAATTCTTAGGTTTTTGAAGAGGAATTGTACTCTATTTTGAACCTCACCCTGAAAGAGAGCACAATTCTGGGAACATTATGTGTGTTTAATGCAAGTTTTCTGACTTGCAGAGAAAATGAGAACTAAAAAGGGGCTTCTGAATAAAAGGTGAGATGGGGATGTGTTTGCCATAGTTTCTACCACTGTATTACTGTGAATTTCTCTCTACTGTCAACATTTTAACTCAGCAATACCAATGCCATGGTATTACAACAGAGGAAGAGGAGCATCATATTCTATTTGTTTACTTTCCTTATAATAAGTTACACATATCTATGTCCAGTATCTCCTGTATGTATCTACTCTGGCTATTTTCTTTTTGGCCTTATTAAGACACAAGGTCTTTCAAAGTAGAGCCCTTGGTTTGTTTTGACAGAGACAGCAAAGGAGACATTTGATAAATGCTACCTAATCAACACCTAAAGATGCCTGTCAGCTAGCAGTTCATGCCCATTTAACTTGCTCTCTCTAATGCCCATCCTAGCCTGTACACAGCTGAGATGTTATAAGCCCTTTCTCATGATAGATAAGAATAACCTGAGGGCCATGGGCTGTAGAGAACTAAGGTCAAATCTGACCACTGTGCTTCTCCTTTGTCCCAAATCTGAATTTATTTATGATTAGTTCTGCTTGCTACTACAATCAGAAAAGCTAAGGAGGTCATATGGAAAGCAGAGGAAAAAGATGTGATGGATGTAGAAACAGTAGGAAATGATGAATGATCCTGCAGTCTCTCTGGGCAAGAGGTTTCAAAAGAATGCATATGAAAGAATAGATTTTCCTGTGCTCTGAATGTATTGTCAAGAAATAAACTACTTAAAATGTACCTTTTTAATGTTCTCATTTGTCTTTTCTACATATCTCAACACACCCTTTCAAAAAAAGCAAAATACCACAGCCTGATTAAGTATTAAAAATTCCCTCACATAGAGTCTGTGATAAAAGTGTTATAAGTGAGTGTCATCAAAGGCATCTCAGAATATTATAAGTTAAATGAAAATAAAGGTAAGGAACTATAGGAATACAGTGATTATTGATAATAAGATGATAGTACTACTAGCTACTATTTATTAAACATTTTCTGCATACTAGGCACACTGCTAAGCAGTTTATATAAATTAACTCATTTAATATTTTTAAAAGTACAGTTATGTAGACAAATGATGAAATGTAGAAAAGACTTGTCAAAGGTCATATAGCAAATATAACATAAAGTCAAGTTATTTTACCCATTTTTGTCTGACTCACATTCTTAAAATCATTGATCTAATGCCTCTCAAAAAGAGTTACCATTGATTTTGAGTGTATTCTTAGAAATTGGTGGGGGGAGAGAAGGGGGGCTTTTGTTGAAGATTTATATTTTATTTGATGCTATTTTCCTCGTGTCATCCTAAAAATTACTGTTTCAGAAATGGAAATGTGCTTCTGAACCACATTATTATGCATTTACCTCCCATGTATTATATCAAATGATGTTAACGGATAAATTTTGAGAGGATAATGTGAGGTATATTTAGGGAAATAACACGTCTTCGTCAGGTTAGATTATAAGTGAAGCTGACATAGATTAAGGGAATTAGGTTAAAAAAAGCCTTCATTATTCTAGATAAAATATTTTCAAGCACAAGTTGAATACATGAATCAAATTCAACTTAAATCCATTGAAAAAAAATCTGTTGATGTTAAAAGAAGCAAGCACAAGGTCATAATTTTTCTTCTCTGCATTTCTGATGGTTTTTCTTTGTCTCTGTAGTTCATCTACTAATTTGAATGTCATGTTAATGGAGGCACTCGTTTTCTTTTGTGGTGTTTAATTGATATCTTCTACATGACAAGCTTGTAATGACTCATTTAAATAGGTGGCATGTTTTAATAGATTAAACAGAAATGTTACTATACCTTTTCTGATAGATATATTTTATATGTGGTAAGATGAGGAGATATTTTTAAAGAACATGCATGCATATTTTGTCTAAATCTTTATAGCTCTATGTCTAGTGAATTTTGGAGATAGGAATCTTGTAATTTTCTGAGCGAATAAAAGATTTGTGGAAAGTTCTGAACAAATATCTAGTATATAATATTAAATATTGTGATAACCATCTTCAAAGAGATCTTGGAACAGATAGTGTTAGCTAGCATGGAAGATTTCAGTTTTCTCTGTTGAATGGCTCACCAAAGAAGTTTTGGTTGCAAGACATGGGGCCAGTGCTAGAGAGTTTGGACTTGGAACTAGATGTACTCACTAGAGGAAAATTTGCTGGTCAGGTGAAGAAGTCCAGCCTGACAGGATATTCATTTATCTTGAGAGAAACTGACAGGTGACTGGTCAGTCTGAGGAGCTAGCTAGTATACAGGGCAGAAAAAGGAGGAGCCTACAGGGAAGTGATATATTGAGGTGTGGTAAGCAGACATGTCAAGAGGCGTGAGGAAACAGGAAGCCAGACATAAAGCATGGGGTTTGAAGTTCAGAATCACATCTCAAGAGGCAACGGTGGAGGCATGAGAAAATCAGAATTCCAATCCTGAAGTCATTGATGTGCTGGGTGTTTATCAAGATCAGGACTAATATCAGCATCCAGATAGGAAACTGAGTCATAAGGTGAAACCTGATCTCAAGAAGAAATCAAGTTACTAGAACTGGGAGATAAAGTAGAACTATAGGAGCAGCCAGATCAACTTGAGTATAGATAGCAATCATGACTTCCCTCTTCAAAAAGGCTTGAAATCTTTCTAAAACTGAGACAGGGCCTACATGTTGGTATTAGTCACTATAGGCAGACATTTAAAAAAAATCTTCTGGCCATAATAAATCTGAGAGATTAGAGGAAGTTTTCACTTTAGGACTGGTATTTAAGGCAACAAGAATATAATTCACTTTGGTTTTAGTTGAGTTTGAGCAATCATTTTCACTATAAGCAACACATACATGATAGAGTAAAACATGGGTAGAAAGAGTTATACCTCAACAAACCAAATTGGTGGAACTATAAAGAGGAAGAGTATGAGAAGATTCAAAATGTCACACTGAAACACCTTTAAAAGACTATGCTCTGACTCATAAAAGCAGTAGTGATTTGATCAGCCTGATAGTTTGCTGCTTTAAGGAAAACATTTGTCAACTTTATATTCAAGAACCTGGCTGGAGGAAAGGAGATTTTACTTTTGATTTATTCACTATCTAGATATGAGAATTCCTTGGGTCTTTTAGTCATTCCTTCCTAAACAATAAATAAATGAGATCTTTTAGAAATATCTAATTAATTCTCTAGTTAAGGAAAACTATTGTAATAATACACACTTGCTAATAGAACTTTGAAAATAGTATGTTAGTAGAAAAGTTAAATGATCATCTTAAAATCCTGATCACGTATTGGGCTGGTCAAAAAAGTTTGTTCGGGTTTTCCGAGGTTCTTATGGAAAAACCCAAACGAACTTTTTGGCCAGTCCAATATTTGCTTCTCAGTCACACTCACAAAGATTATAATCACCATCGGAAGAGACATCTTTGAACATGAAGTCCAGTGTTAAATAGCTATAATTTCACAAATATCACCCCATTCTTCAAACTCTAATAATTTCAGTTCCCACTGTGGACTTTAGATTCTAATTTATATTTTATATTAAATATATTAGTCGCTTCCAACAAAAATGAGATAAGCAAGTATATTATTATAAAGTAGGAGCAATAATATAAATTTACACATTTTGTAACTTTAATGCACAAACCAGCCCTTTTGGTTTGATAAGCAACAGTGGATTTTTAAAATTTCAACCAATACAGAATTTTATGGCCCTTTAAAAAAGAAAAATAAATAAATCAGTAGTACTAGGGTATTTTGTACAGCCAGGGAAAGACATGCTGACACAGCTAGCATTGAGGATGTGGTGCTGGGCTCCTAGTGGCACACATACCTGTCACTTCCTTTTCACCTTTCAGAGCTACTGAATTGCTGTTGCTTGGCCATGGAAACTCAATTATTTCCCATGCTGGCATCTGGCCTATAGCTTAATGACCTTAACCACCCAAGACAAACGTATATATTTGTTCTCCAAATGACTTCATGGCAGCCATTTGAAGGCAAGTGAGGCCCAACCCCTGAACTCCTTGCTTTCTTTAAATAACCCATATATATTTTGTATGCTTCCTTTGTTCTTTCTGGCTGCCCTTAGGCCCCAAATCAGTTAAATCATGTGTGTTTTTAACAAACACACTTCAAACTGGCTTTACTTAAATCTAAGAGACATGATCATAGTCAAATTTTCCAATTCTAAAATATCTTAACACCTTAACACCTAACACCTTTACCTCTTCATCTTTCATGGTCTTAAGATGTTTTGGCATAGGAGGGAAAATGTCTGAATGAATTTTGTAGTTATAATAAGAAGGGCTCTATATGAAGTGAAAATAAGAAAAACTTACTGCTGTGATATCACATTATAAAGTGCCATGGAAATGTAAATTATTATATTTTATATTATTTTAAGGTCTTGGTGTCCTGCACATGTGGAATCCATAACACAAAGTAAATCACCTAGGTATACAGAGAAGAGTCCATGTTGATGCTAATGATACTTCTGATAATCTCCTCACTCAGTTCCTAGACCTTATTACTCCAGTGAGTTCTACTTTCTCCTTCTGTTCATGATCCAGTTCACTCTTCTTTGACAATAGAGTGCCATCTCCAAAGTCTCAGTCTTTCCACCTCTCCATCTTTCCTTCTTTATCATTTTCTTCACTCTCTTTATTGTCTATAGTCTCTTAATCTTTAAGCACAATCCTGGAAACACATTCTTTCTGCCCTGTCTGGATGCCAAAATGGACAGTTTCAATGATCTCCTTACTGACATCCTATATTCATTCACGCCCTTCACCTGGCTTGCCAATTTCCTTCTTTTAAGTAAGTGCAAACTTCTGCTTTCTCTGACACAAAACAAAAGGTTTAGGTGAATTCTTAGAGAAAGCACTTAAACATGTGAATATATTCTATCATAAATTCATCCTTTTCTAATTCATTGGCTAACAATGACTCCTGGGGCCTGCCATTCCCACTCTTTCTATGTTTAGAACCAGAAAATCAAACTTTGGGAGAGTATAGCAAAAAGAGGTTCTATTTCCTAGTACTTTATTAGAGACCTCTAGAGGAGTGAAAGGGATTGAATAGCTTTTCTTAAAATATGAGATTCAGATTGGTAGCAACAGAGAAATCATACTTTGTTACTAATCACAGAATACTGGATTGGAAAATCAATGTTCATTCATGTAATTTTTATTTGTTACTAAACATCATATTGATTGGTTAAATATGCTCACTTGACTAGCCATTTAATATCCTTCCTATTTACATTTCATCTTTCTATTTTTATCTCATATCTCTAATGAATTTCTTCATAAGATCCCAGCAGCTGATGTCTGCCCAGTCAAGCCATGGTTCACTTTTTGGACCTGTGCAGTCACATTAATACAAAGCAGAATGCTCTTTGTTCATATTTACTGTCATTCTTAGTATAATTACAGAAACCTCTTTGACTTTTCAGACCATGGGCCATGTCAGTTTGTATTACTGGTACTTAACTGACTGATCCTGTTATAGGTGTGTCCAAATGAAATGTGATTTCTGTTAAAGCAGGCTTGTAGGATCTCTCCCTTCCTAACTTCTCACAGCAGACTTTGTCACATTATCGTAACTCAGAGGGCTTGTAAACTTCTCATTTACTCATTACCGTATAGACTAATGGTAAATGCACAGGTCCTCAAGTTAGACTCCTTGTGTTTACATTAAAGTTCAGCCACTTATGAAGCTGTGGGACATTAGGGAATTAATGTATGTCTCTGGGTTCACTGTGATTATCTGTAAAATGCGGGTAATAATAGCACTATGTCATGTTATTGTGAGACAGAAATGAAGTAATTCATGTAAATATCTTAACCTGATGCCTAATACATGGTGAGCTCTCAATAAGCGTAGGCTGTTTTTATTAGTGGATGCGAGCTAGTGATGCTGTAAAAGCTTTCAGCAAGTATGTATTTCTTTCTTATATAAAGAACTGCCATTAAGGCTGCCCTAATTTTTTTTAGATTACATTTACCTATAGATTACTTACAGGTTCAAATCTACAGTGGAAATAACTTTTTTTTTTTTTTTACCAGTTTTGGAAAGATGTTTTTAAACCAGTTCCTTAGAAGACTCCTATGTGACCCACACTAGTAAAATATACCTTCAGGTGCCTCCTCTGTCTGTAGGCAACAGCAGTGTAAAATATGTAAACAAATGAGTGTCCTTGTTTGCTAAAATTTAATCTGTTAATCATGTTGTATTATTGCTCTTCCCCAAATTCTCTCTCCCCGTCAGGTAACATTCCTTATTATTAGGAAGAGGAAGTTCCTTAACATATTATTTCAACAGCATAATTTACCCAGATGATGGTCATTGTGATGATGCTTTATTTATTTTTTTTTTTGATGATGCTTTAGATTCATTTAGAGTCCACCATTCAGAGAGGAAGAATAGCTGGCCTACATTATTCCTCATACTTATTAAAAATTGCTGCATTCCCATTTGTGAGTTTGTTGAACGACTGGGTAGCATACCTCTTTATAAAGATAAAATGGAGAGTAATAAATGAAAACACTCCCTAGCTATACTATTGATTTAATTGTTTATTAAAATAACCTCATATTGGACTGTATTTTACTCTTAGAAAATTGACAAAATGTTAATATATTTAGTTTAACTGGACTAAGTACATGTCTTATTTAACTTTGATTCCCCAGCACAAACTCATTTATTAAGAATAAATGCTTGGGACTTCCCTGGTGGTGCAGTGGTTAAGAATCCACCTGCCAATTCAGGGACACAGGTTCGAGCCCTGGTCTGGGAAGATCACACATGCCGCGGAGCAACTAAGCCTGGGCGCCACACTACTGAGCCTGCGCTCTAGAGCCCGTGTGTCACAATTACTGAAGCTCACACACCTTAGAGCCCGTGCACCGCAACTACTGAGCCCACATGCCGCAACTACTGAAGCCCATGCTCTCTAGGGCCCACGTGCTGCAACTACTGAAGCCCGTATGCATAGAGCCCCTGCTCTGCAACGAGAAGCCACCGCAATGAGAAGCCTGCACACCGCAACGAAGAGTAGCCCCCGCTCGCCGCCACTAGAGAAAGCCCATGCGCAATAATGAAGACCCAATGCAGCCAATAAATAAATAAAATAAAATAAAATAAAATAGAATAGAATAAACAGTCGAGAATATTGGACTTTATTTAAAAAAAAAAAGAATAAATGCTTGTTGAATCGAATTAATCAGCCAAACAGTAGACAAATGAAAGTTGTGGTTAATAAGATGGGCCAGACTGAAATACTACTCTTGTTGAGAAGCTTACTTTAATCACCTTCTTATTTTCCAGCGTTATATAATCATGTATTAAAGTGATAGAATATTTCTCATATTGAGAAAATAATAGTTTTGTATTATGCTGAATCTGCCTGGGAATAAAATAGACACCATATCAAATTCAGTGGAGGTGTCATGAGAATTGATACCTAAGAGTTGTTGTGGGAACACATTTAAATTTTAAAAATATGCAAGATATTTGATATTGTCTCATGCCCACTATTGTTTGGGAATAATGCAGTTTCAATTTATAGAATTGCATCATGTATTTTAGGGCTGGAGAGAAACTTGATAAGTCCTCCATTGAACCTAAAGAGGAATGCATTGCAATAAGGTGCTCACTGAAAAATCAAATAATGATGTGAATAATGTTGATCATCTCTACTGGAGGAAAAAATGCTACACATTAAACACATTACTTATTATATATTTATTTAACAATCTTGGACTTTATTAATACAATGTTTTGTAGTATGTATGCCTTATTTTTTTTCTTATAGTTAAATGTCTGAATTCTGAGAAATTTCAGCATGCTTTGGTGAGAGGAACAGTCATCTTATTTTCAAAAAGATGCAGGCACAGACTGTTTTTGACCAAAAGGTGTATTACTGACCAAAATTCAGCAATCTAGTCTGGAAAATAAATGAAGAATTCTGCTGCTGGTGAGATGAATACATAGGTAGAGGGAGGTGAAGAATATAAACTACTTAGCAGCCTTAAACTTTCTCTTGACTTTGATATAAGTGCTGGAGAAATATCAATGTTATCATTCCCAGAAGCCATTCATTTAGAAATGGAAATTAGAATAGACGGAATAATACAGTGTTGGGAGTTACCTATCAGGAAACAAAATGGATGTGTGTGATATCTACCCACTCTCATGGTGAAGGCCCTGCATTACACTTACTGTCTAAAGCTTACTGTGCTGAAACCTTCACAGCAAAGGTTCCAGTTTCTCATAATGACCTCTAAGTGAAAGTGAATGAGGTTTAGCTACCAGGTGTGTGCTTCTGGAACAACACACGATGGGACCTTTTTTTTTTTTTTTACTTTATTTTTATTTTATTTTATTTTTTGGCTGCGTTGGGTCTTTGTTGCTGCATGCGGGCTTTCTCTAGTTGCGGCAAGTGGGGGCTATTCTTCATTGTGGTGCATGGGCTTTTCATTTCGGTGGCTTCTATTGTTGCGGAACATGGGCTCTAGGTGCACAGGCTTCAGTAGTTGTGGCTTGTGGGCTCTAGAGCGCAGGCTCAGTAGTGTGGCACATGGGCTTAGCTGCTCCGCGGCATGTGGGATCTTCCCAGACCAAGGATCGAACCGGTGTCCCCTGCATTGGCAGACGGATTCTTAACCGCTGTGCCACCAGAGAAGTCCACAGCGGGACTTTTTAACGTTGTTTCCAAAGCTATTTTTTTTGGAATACTGTTCTGTGAGGTTTGGTAGAAAAAGGATCCCATGATCAGAATGTTTGGGAAACACTGAATATTTTATCCCCATGTTATACATTCAAAGTGTATGTTTTTTACATCAGACATAAAATTCCTAGAGTAAACAAAAACTGAAAGAACAAAACAAAAAATCCTGCTAATTCGATTAATACAAATTTTTCACTGAACACTTGTGAAAGTTTTTGAGGCACTGGCTGATACTGAACACAGTCTTGGGAAGGCTGATCTAAGGAATTAAAATTCTGTAAATTATGAGGAAAACACTTTTAGGTGAGAGGAGATGCATATGGTAGCAGACTTCAGTATTCTGTATTTCCATTCGGGAAATTGTTCTTATTTGATCCCTTTCACCCTTGATCCTTTTTCCTTTCAGTAGACTCTGTAGTAGGGATAAAGAGAAAAATGTAATTTACTACCCTAGAAGAGCTATTTACTCTACTGTAAATACAGTGGAGGCTGGTAAAAGTGTGTTGATAATAAGACATATTAGCTTAGGTTCTCTTGGTAGCAAATAACAAAAACTAAATCAAAGTTGGATATATGAAACCCAAGGGCAGAAATACAGCCAGGCTCGGGAAAGGTCTAGGAAGCAGCTATATCATTTCCAGTAATGTGATCGCCGAACTGCTTTTCAACAAAGGGCGTCTTCCTAAGCAAACATTCAGAATCTAGTCTAGAGATTCAAAATGAACTCTGCTGCTGGTTGAAATTAAAAAAATATATATATATATACACACACATATATATACACACACACACATGCATGCATATATACATATGATACAAAGGAAAGAAAACATATATAAGTGGATGTTTTGTTATTACAACATGCATGCCAGGCATTGGTGACCATGGGAAGTCACCCCCGTGTTTCTGAGCAAGACAGCCTAACACTCATTTTGCCATTATCACTGTTGCCCACAGTGAACTTGTCAAAGAGATACTCCACCATTCAGACTTCCAAACCCCTCCACCCCGCATCTTGCTACTCATACTTAACTATTAGTATTTGCATAATTAATGAACATAAACATTTCAGGTGAAACTGAAGACTCCCTTTATTTTAAACCCTGCCCAATCCCATTCCCTTCACTTCTTCCCCAGAGGTAACTGCAATCATGATTTTCAGGCTATGGTTCTATACTTTTACTATGCACATGCACCCACATTCACCAGGGACCCCTACCTCACCCCACCCCGCCCCAGTCTACCCCCATATACCCACATTATTTATAAGGGGAAGATTGATTTTGTGTTTTCCAGGGCCCCATGGAACACCTTCTCCCTCCCACTGTGGAGATCCTGAGCTGCATATGGTTGGGGTATGGCTGTGTTCAGAGACTCCTGGATACCTGTTTTAAAACTTAAAAAATGAGAGATTTGCCCACATGAATCAACCAGAGACCTTTATTTATTTATGACCCAATAACTTTATTGGAAGAAACGGAAAAACTGGAAGAAAAAAACTTAAGTGATAAAATAAAGTCCAGGAAAAGAGAGTCCTGCACTTGTTGCAAAAAAAACAAACAAAAAAACTTAAGTGAACTTCTTCTGCAAGGGCACTATTGCCGTCTGCATGGCAGGCACGGTGACCAGGGCTCTGGTCACCCCGTGGCTCTGGGAAAGTCCAGGCTCAGTTCTTCTTGTCGCTGTCGCCCAGGGTGAGCTTGTCAAAGAGGTACCCTGCCAGGTCGGCGTCCGGGGCCCCCTTAATGCTCAGGGTGGTGACATGACCCTCCAGCTCTCTGATGAACGCCACCTGCTGGCCGAGGTAGTGAGTTGCCAGGAAGAGACGCAGGTGGGGGTCGCTCTTGTCGGTGGCCAGCTGGTGCAGGTCGAGCAGGCTCCGGTTCACGAGCTTCTCCAGGCACAAGGTGTACCACATGGCCTTGAGGCCGCTCTTCCACTCGTCACTGGCTGGCTTCCTGATGTCTTGGAAGTGGAGGCGGCCCCCGCGCTGGTTCTGCAGGCGCATCAGGCCCTGGGCCCGCTCGCTGTGCTCGTGGGAGCGGCGCAGGAAGAACCCGGTGAAGTGCTTCAAGGCGACGTCGTCGCGGTCGAGGTAAAAGGCCACGGCCAGGCACACGAAGGAGGCGTGGAGCTCCAGGGTGAAATGGCTGTTGACGGCGGCCTCGCAGTCGGGCTGGTAGTTCTGGCGCACCTGCGAGGGCGGCGCGGGCAGCATGGCGGGCGGCATGGCGGGCGGCGCAGGCAGCATGGCGGGCGGCGCGGGCAGCCTGGCGGGCGGTGCGGGCAGCCTGGTGGGCGGCACGGGCAGCATGGCGGGCCTGAACGCCAAGGTGAAGGCGAAGCCGTGGGGCCGGCGGTAGCTGCCTCGGAGCGCTCCCACGTGGTCGAAGAGGGCGGCCGCTCTGGGATGGACCGGAAGGCGGGTCCATTACCCGGGTTTGGGAGTGGGGAGAGGAGGTTCCGCTTCCGTTACAGGGGGGATGGGAGGGTGGATGTGCATGGGGGGCGGGGCACGGACGCTGTGTCCCAGGTTCCATCCAGGCCTGGGTGAGGCAGGGAGACTGCGCTGAGCTTCTGGCCTAATCTTTTAAAATGTTATTCACGAATATAAGCGCAACCGTTTTGAGTTAATCACTTGCGTGATTTCTTATTTGAATAGTGCCCTAATGTGATTCTTTCATTAAACAGTTCTTTTGTGGTATCATTGGTTATATTTACTATCACAGAGCTCTACTTGAAGTTAGCTCTCCTCAGTGACTTTAACACCCGTACTAATGACACTTCTGATAGCCTCTTCGCTGGGTTCCTGGACCTTATTAACTCCAGTGAGCTCCACTTTTCTCTTTCTGTTTCTGGTCACGTTCACACTTGTCTGACAGCAGAGCACCACCTCCAAAGTCTCAGTGAATCTTTCCACCTCTTCAGCTTTCACTCGTTTTGAACCTTGTCTTCGCTCCCTTTGTTGTCTCTCATCTCTTAATCTTTCAGCACAGTCCTAGACACACAGCCCCTTTCACCTGATTTTCCAATTTCCTTCCTCTTGGGTAAGTGCAGACTTCTCTTTTCTTTGTCAGAAAACAAAAGGCTTAGATGCATTCTTAGAGAAAGAACTTAACTGTGTGGATGTATTTATCCCCTCCAACCTCATTTGTCCTTTCACTGCCACTCAGCAAGCATTTTTTTTAACCCCTCAATTATGTTGTATGGAATGAGCCACAGTGATAGGAAATACCATTGATCTCAAATTATCTTTCATTCATTCATTCAATAAATATTTATTGATTACTTAATATGGCCCAGGCACTGGTATGGGATTTGGGCATATATTAGTAACAAAGAGAGACAAAGTCTGTTCCCATGAGGTTTGTATTCTAGTGGAGAAGCAGACCAAAACAATACAAAACAAAAAACTGCTGTTTTTCTCCCTTTATTGTCTCAAGTAAATACGTATAAGGTATTGCACATGTATATGAAATTAAAAAGTCAATATATTCTTAGAAGTTAAGGATATTATAGTGGAAGACATAAGACCAATCTAGGTATTTATAATTAATTAATTCAACATTAATTCAACAGCCATTTATATACAGTAGTCCAAATATGTGTCACTGTTTGACTCTGGAGATACACAGGAGAATCAAACATGGTCTCTGTTCTCAAGGTACAAGAAAGAGTGATGGACTGTTTTAAGTGCTCTCAATGGTTTTAAAGTTTTTGGATAAAATAGCTGTTTTCACTTAAAGTTTTATTACCATGGCTTTGACTAATGTACTTTTTTTGGGGGGGGGGTCTCTTTATTTCTCTTTGAAAGCTCATGCTATGCTATAATCATTGTTTATGAAGGAAGCAAAGGATCAAATATCAACTGTCACATTGTAAACTTATCTAAGCAATTTTAGAGGCATTTAATTGTTGAGTCTGTAAAGAAATAGAATAATACAATGTCTATTTGATAAGTTGATTTTAATGATAGAATCATACATTAGAGATGGAAAAGAACTACATGATCAGTTTCTCAGTGAGATAAAATTGTATTCTATGTTTGCTTAACACCAGTGTTTAGTCTTAATATAATTGCAATCTTTCAAAAATTTCCTTGGAAGAGTCCATTGTAGACTTCACTGGAAGAATCTATTTAAATAGAAGAAATCATGATTTTGTAGAACATTTTCTCATTATGTCCCAAGATTATTTAATAATTAATTTATCTGGACAACTTTACTCTTCAAATATTAAAATAATACTATTGAATGGTTATATGTGTACTAAGGGGTGATGATGGTGTTTCTCAGATGGTTTATCCCTCATCATTACTTCCTAGGTTAGAAGATAATGTTAAAGTACATGTTATAACTAAGAGAAACCTAAGGTTTAAAATCTAACTTTTTTAAGGGAAATCAATAAATTAGCATGAACTGGAACCTCAAAATTCCATGAAGGAAATATACATATGTATAAACAAAAACATTGCATCCAGTTTTTCTTTAATGAGGAATGTAAAGCTAAATACAAACACAGAATGAAAAAACTTCAGAGCAGATCATGTTTTTAGAAAAATTTAAAATTTTATTTTTAAAATTTATTTATTTTATTTTTTAATTTTTGGCTGCATTGGGTCTTTGTTGGACGCGGGCTTTCTCTAGTTGCAGCGAGTGGGGGCTACTCTTTATTGCAGTGCGTGGGCTTCTCATTGCGGTGGCCTCTCTTGTTACGGAGCACGGGCTCTAGGTGCGTGGGCTTCAGTAGTTGTGGCGTGCAGGCTCAGTAGTTGTGGCACATGGGCTTAGTTGCTCCGCGGCATGTGGAATCTTCCCGGACCAGGGCTCGAACTCATGTTCCCTGCATTGGCAGGCGGTTTCTTAACGACTGTGCCACCAGGGAAGCCCCCAAATTTAAAAAAATTTGATAATCAAATTTTATAGTTTATAACTTGGTCTGTGCTAAGATAATGTCTTTTAAAATATCAATATAGGACTATAAGATGAAGGTTTCTTTGAAATGTTTGTGGTCAGTGTTGGTATTATGTTAGGATTCTCCAGAAAAACAGAACCAATGGAAGATATATTTGTATATTATATAAAATAAGGAATTGGCTCACGTGAATATGGAGGCTGACAAGTCTCAAAATCTGCAGTTGCCATACTTGAGACCCAGGAGAGTCCATGGTGTAGGTCCAGTCCAAAGGCTAGGAGGCTCAAGACCCAGGAAATTCAAGTTGAAGGCAGGAAAAAACAATGTCCCTGCTCCAAGGCAGTCAGGCAAGAGGAGTTCCCTCTTACTCAGAGGAAGGTCAGCATTTTTATTTTATTCAGGCCTTCAAATGATTGTATGAGGCTCATCGACTTTAAGGAAAGCAATCTGCTTTACTTAGTCTACTATTTCAAATGTTAATCTCATGGAAAAACACCCTTTCAGGCACAAACAATAATATTTGACTAAATATCTGGGTACCCCCTGGCCCTTTCAAGTTGACATATAAAAATTAGCTATCACAGTATTATTCATGATAAATGCAGAGTCAACAAATAAAAATTCTCATGCTATAATCTGCAAAAACTGTTTTGACTTTCAGTTCCCTTCATTAATTTAAAAATGTTACAGAACTAATAGTTACACAACTGATATTAGACAATAAGTTCTGACTCCATGTCAATGATTAGCTCTCATTCATTCATTCAGTATATTTCTATTGAGCACCTATTATATGACAGGTATTTTATAGGTACTAACATAAAAACTTGTTCTATAAGCTCCTCATATTTGTATTTCTTTTGTAGCTAAGTGATAGTAAATGTTTCATGTAATTCCTTCTTTGAAAATTAATACATGAAGTAGGATCAATGGTATAATCTTAAGGAAGTAGACCATAAGTAGCAGCAGTTGGTGGCTTATCTCACTCTCTGTGTTGTGTGTGTGTGTGTGTGTGTATACATATGTATAAATAAATCATTTAATGAGAGGTAGTGAAAAGTGATACATCAATATTATATATCTCTGGGCTGTTCACTCTGCATTACCTCATTATTACAGATACTGAATTAAATTTGATTATTATTACCCATATTTTACAGATAAAGAAATTGTGAGTTAAAGTATGTAACATGATCAAACACAGAGCTTGTAAATAGCAGAGAGTGACACTCTGAACTGGATTCCTCTCTAGGTAGTTTGGGAAGTTTGGCTGGACCATGAGCTCCTTTAGAACAAAGACTGGTCAACTTGTGATGCTAAATTTCACATAGTAGGGGCTCAAAAATATAAATTAAAATATTGAGTGGCCTATTAAAAGCTTTAGTCTCATTATTTCTCCAAATTAAAAAAATGAGTGGGAGTGGATGTTGAATATATATTTAAACTCTGTTTCCTTTAGAAGAAAAAAAAATCAAAGACACCCAATGGTGATAAATTACTATTATAATTTTACTTTAATATGCATAAACATAAAACCAGGCATAGAAATTGGTATGCTTTTATAACTGTAAACCTAACAATTTGTAAATATATGCAAATACAACTATAAAACTATTAAAATTAAAATTAAGAAATTCCAGTTATGCATCAGCTTATGCTTTTTGTCTTAAACACAGTCCCTTCTCACTGAGAACATACTAGTTGACGAGATGCAAGTTTCCTTCAGAGTGTGCCGTGCCTGTGCTCTGATACCCATGAGGCATCTCAGCTCTCTGCCACCCTTCTTTACTGCAGACACGGCACACTTTAGCTCGTATGGTGATTCATAATGTACTTTTGCTTTCAGGTAGTGGAAGTCATCATTCAAATATTGTCTGTCCTTGTTCTTTTTTATTAGTTTGTGAATAGTAATTCTGATGCAGTTTGTTGATTTCATGAAATACCATTAAAAGTCTCAGGAACTTCAGTAACTGAAGAGGCTGTTCAAACTGGGAATTGAGGGGGAAGAGAACTACTGACAGAATTTTAAGGGATGAAACTCTTCCCTTTGAGTTTCATTCTATTAAACTATTTTTCGCTTCCCAGTCATCACTTTAAAAGGAAATTTTAGTGTTTGCAGCTGGTAAAATGTGACTATAAGGGTGGACATGCGACAGTTGGCCTTTTTACACTAGAACATGCCAGCCTAGCAGCAGTCACACTCAGTGTGATTCAAAACACACATGCAGGCATGGACGGTGAGTTTGTGCTGCTGCGTTGAGCTATAGACAGATCAAGATAGTTCTGAAAATGCTTCCAGTAATTTTCCATTTGGATGTAAACACAAGAACAGATCCATGGAATTCACAAATACAGGTAGAGAACACTGAGTTAGAATGGCATGGACACACCATATATCTAGTCAATAACTATTTAGGACCTAATATATTCCAGCTTTGTGCTAAATGCTGAATGATTGCAACAGGCGTTGACTTTAATCTCATGGGCCCTAGAGTCTGTTTCAGTTCACTATGTTCACTGACAGAATGTATATGTGATGAATGTAAAATTAGATGCTAATGAGTTGATAATAGAATATGTATATATATTGAAATATTCATATATATTCAATAATATTTTGTTGGCAATCTTTACCACTATTGTCACAGATACAGAAATTGCTACAGGCGTTCTCATACCTTTTCCTACATAGCAATTAGGTTTAGGGAAAATATTTTTGGTGGAATGGTGTTAGTCAACCTACAAATCCAGAATCTCTTGGTTGAAGGTGTAGATACTTTGTTTCACTAAAATCAAGTGTAAGTTTTTCCAAACAAGTTAGGAAAAAAATGCAAAATCCTTATAAAATGTTCCTTATGATTCCATACCTTACTATACTATTAACCCAATGTGTTAATAAGCTTATATTTAGTGTAATCATTATTCTTCATAGTTTGACATGAATAATATGCTCTCACATTTTAATTTTCTAAACTTTTATACCATATTCTCAATGACTTATTTGCTGATTTCCTTTTTTATAAAAATATGATAATGACCTCAACCAACCACTGTTAAACTCAGCAAAAAGCACAATTTACAAATTAAATGTTTTGTAAAGTGTTTCCTGTGTATTATTCACATTTATTACTTTTCCTCTGAGCTTTTGATATTTCAGTACATACATCAAAAATAAATAATGTCCTTTTGACTTATTTTCTTGAAGTCTTTTGACATTTTCCAAATATATCTGAATAGTTAAGGTCAGTTAAACCTATTCAGAGTTGCAAATTTCTAGGAAATATCTGATATTTAGTAACTTTCTGCCCAAATGATTTTAAATCTCATTTATTATAAAGTGAATTAAAAGATTGGCATATATTCTTTAAATAGAAAGATTATCAACCTGCTTTTGCTAATGTAGATGGTGCTCTTAAGTTCTGATTTCATACATGACAAACAACCCATGATTAAAGGCTCATTAATAATCTGCCAAATACTGTCAGCTGTATGACTCAGTTCTTCATTAGTAATGTAATCCCTTGATTTTCTTCTGCCAGAAAAGTGCTGATTCTTTGAAACCATTGGCAGTAATATGAATTTATACATTATATGTACGTGTGTGTGTGTATATATATTTCTTGGAAGAGAGACTGAACGCCAAGACAAAACCTCGCATTCCTTTACAGGACGTGCAATGCAGATGTGTTGTGGAGTAACTGCTGGATCTGGGAAGGAAGGTGAGGCCAAAGGCAGCCTATTAGAAAGGGAAGAGGCTGTTGGAACTGGGAATTGAGGGGAAGAGAACTACTGACAATTTTAAGGGATAACACTCTTGCCTTTGAGTGTCTGTGTGGTAGAGTCCGTGGCCTGGAGTAGAAGGGGAAAGCTGTACTAGAGCAGCTTCTGGTGGCAGGAATATTATTTTCTTATACATGCAGCTATTGAAACATTGCTTAACATTCCTCAGATCTTAACTGTCAAGGACAAAAAACAGCAATGATAACTGGAAATGTCAGTTCCACGTCCACAATAATCTATTTACAATTGCTTCCCTCTTTCACGAGTTCTCTATCAATTATCCATGCTTTTATCCCCCCCTAAATCATCACTTTTTCCTTAATCACATGTATTCCTCAGTTATGCTGTAGAGAACTGCAATTTTCCCTATGTGGCCCTCCCCCTTAATTCTTTTTTTTATTTTCCACATTAACAATCCCTAATTTTTAGAAAAAAGACAATAGCATATAAATGAATCAAGGTACAGAATTCCTCAAATTATAAAAATCAATTCCTGGAGCATTACTGATTGATAACTATATTGATCACATCAGTGTAAGTATTTTAATCAGTCTGTCTACAGAGATTGCAGCTACAAGATAAAAAAACATAATCAGTTTATTCAGTTGTTACAAATGTAGGAGGGGGAAATGGAAATGGGATTAACAAGATTTTATGCAGAACCAAGAGTCCACTTCCTTTTCTTTCCAGAGACACTATTCTATAAACCATGGTATTGCTTCTCCTAGCCAGACTATTAGGCATGTTTGGTTAGATTACATTTTGAATTATACCAGTTCATTGAAGTAAATGTCTCTATGGGACACTTGGGTTTATAAAACTCTGTTTCATAGCTGGATGATGTAGAGCATCCCTCAGACTATCTTCTTGCAAAAGAATGCTGTTGGGTCAAATGAACAAGAGAAAACAGGTAATAATATAATATTAGAACTCTCTACAAAATAACATCTCAATTCACATTTTGTGATAGGTTCAGTGACATCTTAGAAAACCATGTTGTGTGTACGTATGTATGGAGTGCACACATTTGTACGTACATATTGGGCTTTGATCACTAATGTTAATGTTCGCTAAAATTTGTACCTTAATGTGGATTGTAGTATGAATATATATGTAGTAAATTATTATAAAGAGATATGATTATTAATATAGAATAGTATTCTGTATTTTATAATTAGGGTTAGAGTGGTATAATTTAAAAATAATAATAATATTGAATATTTTTGCCTACCCTTCCAATATTGGACGTTAGTTAGGTAAAGTAGACATTAGTGGAAACATGCATCTTAGCTGATTGTGTGTGTATATACTCTGTCAATTTTTAATTCTTTAAAAAATACAAATATTGTATTAGAAGCCATGGAGTATTAGAAGTCAGTGGTAGTGGAAAACTGAGGTTATTGATTATTTTGTGTTTTCATATCTACAATATGAAGTGATTTTGGAAGTGTTTTGCTAGCTACTAGAAAGTAAGCTAAGATTTATGCTAGCTCTTTGAAGGTATCTACCGAAGCACCATCACTAGGAAAGTGAGGTCACCCTTCTTTGATTAAATCATCAGACATAACATAGTACCATTTACATGTCCTCAAAGTTTTATTACAACACAATTAATAGCCAAGATTTTAGCTATTTACAAGGTCTTCTAACTATATACCAGATAATTTCATGTGTACATGGCATGAACTACCTTATAAAATAGACCTGCCTCTTTTTATTTCCTAAATATTATAATCTATCTATATTAGTGAACTGGAGCTGTGGATCAGGTGATAAGATATGCATAACTGTGTGCACTGAGTGATAGGAATGCCACTTGTTATCTTTTTTCTGGAAATGTCTATATAAGAAAATAAAAGGTACTTTCTAGAGATATGAAAAAAATAGCAGCCTGATACTGTTCATTCTTACCCTTTTTGGGAATTTGAATAAGTAACTTATTCTCCCTTAACCTCAAGTTCTCTATTTAAAAAAGTGACCTTGGACTAGATCCTGTTGCAGATACTGTGGTCAAATGATTTTATGCCCAGGGATTTCAGCCGTTGGCTGTGAATCAAAATCAGTTGAGGAAATTCTGATTCAGCAAGTTCGGGGTTGAACTCTGGCATATGTACAGTTGACCCTTGAACAACTTTGGGGTTAGGGGTGTGGACCCTCACACAGTCGAAAATTCAGGTATGACTTTATAATCGGCCTTCCGTATCTATGGTTGCACGTCTTCATATTCAGTCAACCCCAGATTGAGTAGTACTGTAGATTAAGTGAACCCACCCAGTTCAAGTCCGTGTTGTTCAAGGATCAACTGTACTTTTAAGAAGTGCCACAAGTGATTCTGATACTCAGCCAGGATATGGAATATTGATTCTATGCTATTTGGTGCGAAGAACAAAATGGGAATCTCTAATTCTATATATTGATTATAACTTGTCTAAATTTCATACCTTACTAAGAAAAAATATCATTGGGTGTAGCAATGGTAAAATAGCTGCAGTGTATTTCATTATAAGAGAAGATGGTTACAGTGTTACTGGTAGAAAAATGATCAGAATAGTGTATTAGTTAGGGTTCTCCAGAGAAACAGACCTAATAGGATATTTATATTATATTGGATTGGATTGGATATATAATAGGTTATTGTATTTTATATAATAGGGTAAAATATCCTATTGCGGTTGACCCTTGAACAATATGGGTTTGAACTGTGTGGGTCCACTTATACACGGATATTTTTCAGTAAATACTGCAGTGCTACACGATTCATGGTTGGTTGAATCTGCACTCCATAGCAATATCACTTTTCTTCAGCCCAGGAAGGGTTGTTTGAATAAGCAGGTTGCTTCCACTTTTAGTCTTTCAGCTGCCACTTGGATACTTACCAAACTTTGAATCCACTTGCCAAACTATCATGACCCTGTTATCCTGTGTGCCCACCAGTTATATACATATTATCTTTCCTTACCTATCTTGCATATGCTGAATTTTGACTTTCTTCAAATTTGGTTACCTTGGATAATACCATTACTACTTTGGTTTTTAAAGCCTTTAAAAGTCTTTTGGGACTATAAAAGGCACAGGGCTCTAGAAATGGAATCCTCAGATTTTGGTGTGCATAAGATTCACCTATAGCTATATGAAATGCAGATTCTTGGCTCCATTTCTAGAAAATTCTGATACAATTTATATGGAGAGAGGGGGGTCTGCAAATCTGCATTTTACAGGAGCTACAGTTTCTACTATGCTTAATAGCTATTCTGTGTTGATTGATCATAATGCAATGCAACTATGCACTTAAAAAAAAACTAAACCTTTTTTTGAGAATATTAGATTTATCAAACAGTTGCAGAAATAGTACAGAGAGTTCTCATGAACTCTTCACCCATCTTACTCTAATGTTACTATTTTACATAGTACATATGTTAAAACTAAAAAGACAGCAGTGCATTACTTTTAGCTAAACTCCAGACTTTATCGATTTTTTTTTTTTTTTTTACAATTCTGTCTTTTTTCTGTTCTAGGATCTAATCAAGTATATCACATTGAATTTAGTTATAATCTCTCTTCTATGGTCTCTGACAGGTTCCCAGCCTTTCCTTGTTTCCCATGGACCTTTATAGCTTTGAGAAGTACTGGCCAGGCTTTTGTAGAATGGCCCTGAATTTGGGTTTGTTTGGTGTTTTTCTCATGATTAGACAGACCAGGGTTTTTTGGGTTTTGGGGAAGATTACCATAGAGGTGAAATGTCTTTCTCATCACCTTGTGTCAGTAATGACTTTTACTGGTGATGCTAACCTTGATCACTTGGTTAAGGTGAGGTCTGCCAGATTTCTTCACTGTGAAGTTACTATTGTTCCCTTTCCATACTCTATCTTTTGGAATCCAGCCAGTACTCCTAAGAGGGAGTTTAAGCCCCATCTCCTGGAGGGAAGAGTATTTACTTGTTATTTGAAATTCTTTGTAAGAAAGATTTGTACCTTCTTCCGCGTTTACCTATGTATTCAGTTATTTATATCAGTATGGACTCAAGAATATTTATTTTATATTTCTCTATAACTTTAAAGTTTAATTAATTTTATTACTCAAATTGTTCCAGCTTAGGCCATCAGGTGCTCCTTCAGTTGGGTTCTTGTGTCCCTTTGATCTGCCTCTATCCTTTTGATTTTTGAGTGCTGCCTTATTTCCTGGCACTACATAATGCTCCAGGCCCATCTTGTGTTTTCATTGCCCCAGGCCTAGAATCAGTCATTTCTCCAAGGATGTCTGGTTTTTGTTATTTTGGAGAACCATGTTTAGAAACTAAGGCCTGGATGCTAGATGTGTTTGTTGCTACTTGGTGTCATTGTTTCTAGTCTCTCCGCAGAGTTATGAAATATATGCATGTATATTAACCAATATATACACACATATCTATAATCATTTCTATAGGTGTCTATCTCTATACCTATTAAACTAAACATGAGTTCATACTAATGTCTAAGACTCTAATCCAGTATCACATGGTTCATTCTAGCTTTTGCCCCTTGCTAATTTGTAACTTCTTTTACTGACAGTGAGAAACCTGACTCAAATTATTTACCATTTATTTACTTATTTTTTCTACACTAGTGTAAATGTTTTCAGATTTCTTAACTGTATTCCTGTGAGAAACAAACTTACCAACTAAAATTGTGTTTATGTACAGTTATTTTTGAGCCTAGTCTTATATTTACCAATCAAAACATCATTTTCCAAAGTCACTTATGTCAGTTCCTTTTTCTCCACCCCCTTCAGTGCCATTTTATCATATGTTGGGAATACAGTTAAATTCATTTGTCACAGTATGCATTACATCCAGGATACTCTGATTAAAAATTGCATACATTAAAGTTCACCCTGTGGTGTACTATTCTATGTGTTTTGACAAGTGCGTAGTCATGTATCTTATGCCTAGTACCATACAGTACAGTTTCATCAACCTAAAATATTCTCTGTGAGTGGCCTTTGTAGTCAGTCACTCCCAACCTCTGACGAATGCTGATTTGTCTTCCATCTCTATAATTTGTCTTTTCCAGAATGTTGACTAAACAGCATCATACAATATGTAGACTTTTGAATTTGGCGTCTTTGACTTAGCAACATGCATTTAGGATTCATCCATGTTGTTGTGTGAATCTATAGTTTCTTCCCTTTTATCACCTGAAGTATCCATCATCTCGAATACCAAGTTTGTTTATCCATTCACCTGTTGAAGGATAATATGATATGATTATTTCTAGTTTGGGACAATTATAAAAAAAGCTGCTGTAAACATTTGGGTATAGGCCTTTGTGTGAACATAGGTTTTCAATTAACTGGGGAGTATGATTGCTGGATCCTATTGTAAAACTATGCTTAGCTCTGTAGGAAACTGTCAAACTGTCTTCCCAAATAACTGTATCATTTTATATTCTCACTAGCAATGAATGTATGTTCCTGTTGCACTTTGTCAGCATTTGGTATTGTCAGTTATCGGATTTTAGCTATTCTAATAGGTGTGTTGTGATATCTCATTGTGGTTTTATTTGTATATCCCTAATGACATATGATGTTGAGCATCTTTTCATATGCTTATTTGCCATCTGTATATCTTCTTTGGTAAAAATAGGTATATATGTATTTTTCTTTCTTTTGTTCTTATAGATGGTGTGTGTGTGTGTGTATGTGTATGTATATACACACATATATAAAGTTAGGTTGCTTGTTTTCTCATTGTTGAGTTTTAAGAGTTCTTTATATATCCTAGATATGAGTCCTTTATACAATATATTCTTTTGGAAAGTAAAAAAAATGAAATGGATACAAGGTACAAATAAAAGTTTTAATCAACAGTCATATGAAAAATTTTGAAGCTGCCCAGTTGAACTTTAGGATATTCTAGATAAGTGAATACTCATTAGCTTGCTAGTTACAGTATTATTAAAGGGAATGGTTGAAACATTGGCTCTTATAAAAGTTCCTCAGAATTTTTCTAAATAAGGAAGCTAAAATTATACCCTTATGAAAATTCTCTTACTATATAAATAAACATCATGAAATCTACTAAATATCTTGAGACTTTAAAGCATATTCCTATAAATAAATGAAAATATTTGTGAGATATAAGGAGATCTCTATGACTTTTGCTTCCCCTTTATGCATTGAATATAGCTTACTTCTGTTTTCTAATTATAATTATACTATATGAAATAGCAATATTATACTGGATGTTTATTCTGAGACAGATAACATGCAAAACCATGTTAGATAAATTATATTGATTTACAAATAACCCATTTGTTTGATTTCATACGAAATTTAGAAAGAATATATATTGTGTCCAGTTTACAGAGGAAGAGCCAGAGGCAAAAGAGGCATTTATCATTCCTCATTCACAAGGAGGAACTAAGGCATACTTGTTAGTAAGGGGAGAAAACATCATTCAGCTACATCTAACAAAGGAAATGATAAATATTCTCTTGACAAGTTAATAAACATGTTTAGAACAATTAATTCTGTCATGAAAAATACTGTGATAAAAGAATAATCCAAGATGAATTTGTCTGTATTTCAAATCTTTATAAAACAGCTTTTTCATGGGCATTGTTGTAAGCACCATAAAAGAGATAAAAATCTAACTGTTATTATTCATGGAAAAATCAAGGATTGCAATTGGATCTATAGAGTGACAAATATAAATCTGTGATATTAATCACCTACTGCTTAAGAGGTAAATGTCTCAGTTTTCAAAGTCTAATGTATTTATTTATTTATTAAATTTATTTATTTTTTAAAATTTATTTATTAATTTATTTTTGGCTGTGCCGGGTCTTCGTTGCTGCACGCGGGTTTTCTCTAGTTGCAGCGATAATGTATTTATTTTTATTTCTTTGGAGATTTATTTTCTTCTTACAGATCATATGGTATCACCACTGTTTAAAATTCTCATATTATTCTTTCATTTAAAAATTATTTTGGGGGCTTCCCTGGTGGCGCAGTAGTTGAGAATCTGCCTGCCAATGCAGGGGACACGGGTTCGAGCCCTGGTCTGGGAAGATCCCACATGCCGCGGAGCAGCTGGGCCCGTGAGCCACAGTTACTGAGCCTGCCCGTCTGGAGCCTGTGCTCCGCAACAAGAGAGGCCGCGATAATGAGAGGCCTGCGCACCGTGATGAAGAGTGGCCCCCACTTGCCGCAACTAGAGAAAGCCCTCGCACAGAAACGAAGACCCAACACAGCCATAAATAAATAAATAAATAAATAAATAATTAAAAAAATTATTTTGTTAAAGTACTTACAATTTTTATACAATTTTAAAGGTTACTTTCCATTTACGGTTATTACAAAATATTGGCTATATTCCCCATGTTGTACAATATATCCTTGAGCCTATCTTACACCCAAGAATTTGTACCTCCCACTCCCCCTCCCCTATATTCCCCTTTCCCCTCATGACTGGCAACCACTAGTTTGTTTTCTATATATGTGAGTCTGCTTCTTTTGTGTTATGTTAATTAGTTTGCTGTATTTTTAGATTATACATATAAGTGGTATCATACAGTATTTATCTTTCTGTCTGATTTATTTCACTTCGCATAATGCCCTCCAAGTCCATCCGTGTTGCTGGAAATGGCAAAATGTCATTCTTTTTATGGCTGAGTAGTATTCCATTATATATATATTAATATATATATTTTTTATATATATATATATATATATCTCACATCTTCTTCATCCATTTATCTGTTGATGGACACTTAGGTTGCTTCCATACCTTGGCATTGTAAATAACACTGCTTTGAACATTGGGATGCATGTATCTTTTTGAATTAGTGTTTGTTTGTTTGTTTGTTTGTTTTGGTATATACCCAGGAGTGGAAATGCTGGGTCACATGGTAGCTCTGCCATTCATTTTTTGAGAAACCTCCACTGTGTTTTCCATAGTGGCTGCACCGATTTACTTTCTCAACAACAGTGTACAAGGGTTCTCCTTTCTCCACATCCTCACCAACATTTGTTATTTGTTGACTTTTTGATGATAGCCATTCTGACAGGTGTGAAGTGATATCTTACTGTGGTTTTTATTGGATGGGCCAAAAGTTTCGTTCAGTTTTTTCTGTAAGATGGCTCTAGTAGCACTTAGTTGTCTTTAACTTTATTTGAAACAATTTTGTTAGATTGTATGTGACAGCTGTCATATCAGCATGCATATAAAGAAAGACTTATCAAAATTGGTAAATTTTTGTGTAGCCATTTTAATATTGAAGATGGAAGAAAAAAGCAACATTTTTGGCATATTATGCTTTATTATTTCAAGAAAGGTAAAAACGCAACTGAAATGCAGAAAAAGATTAGTGCAGTGTTTGGAGAAGGTGCAGTGACTGATTGAACATGTCAGAAGTGGTTTGCGAAGTTTCGTGCTGGAGATTTCTCGCTGGATGATGCTCCATGGTCAGGTAGACCAGTTGAAGTTGATAGCGATCAAATCGAAACAGTAGTTGAGAACAATCAACATTCTACCACGTGCGAGATAGCCAGCATACTCAAAATATCCAGATCAAGCAATGAAAATCATTTGCACCAGCTTGGTTATGTGACTCGCTTTGATGTTTGGGTTCCATATAAGTTAAGTGCAAAAAATCTTGACCATATTTCCACCTGTGATTCTCTACTGAAACGTAATGAAAACGTTGCATTTTTAAAACAAATTGTGATGGGTGATGAAAAGTGGATACTGTACAACAATGTGGAATGGAAGAGATCGTGGGACAAGCGAAATGAACCACCACCAGCCACACCAAAGGCTGGCTTCATCCAAAGAAGGTGATGTTGTGTATATGGTGGGATTGGAAGGGAGTCCTCTATTAATGAGCTCCTTCCAGAAAACCAAAGGATTAATTCCAACAAGTAGTGCTCCCAATTAGACCAACTGAAAGTGGCACTCAACAAAAGCATCCAGAATTAGTCAACAGAAAATGCATTAATCTTCCATCAGGATAACACAAGACCACATGTTTCTTTGATGACCAGGCAAAAACTGTTACAGCTTGGCCGGGAAGTTCTGATTCATCTGCCATACTCACCAGACATTGCACCTTTGGATTTCCGTTTATTTTGGTCTTTACAAAATTCTCTTAAAGGAAAAAATTTCAATTCCCCGGAAGACTGTAAAAGGCTCCTGGAACAGTTCTTTGCTCAAAAAGGTAAAATGTTATGGGAAGATGGAATCATGAATTTGCCTGAAAAATGGCAGAAGGTAGTGGAACAAATGGGTGAATATGTTGTTCAATAAAGTTCTTGGTGAAAATGAAAGATGTGTCTTTTATTTTTACTTAAAAACTGAAGGCACTTTTTGGCCCACCCAATATTTGCATTTCCCTGATGATTACTGATGTAAGGCATCTTTTCATATGCCTATTGGCTATCTGCATTTCTTCTTTGGAAAAATGTCTATTCAGTTCTGCCCATTTTGTAATTGGGTTGTTTGTTTTTGATGTTGAGTTTTATGAGCTGTTTATATATGTTGGATACGAATCCTATATTGGTCATATCATTTGCAAATATTTTCTCCCATTCAATAGGTTGTCTTTTCATTTTGTTGATGGTTTCCTCTGCTGTGCAAAAGCTTTTAAGTTTAATTAGGTCCCATTTGTTTATTTTTGCTTATATTTTCTTTTTTTTTTTTTTAAAGGATTTTCTTATTTATTTATTTATTTATTTATTTATTTATTTATTTATTTATTTATTTTTGGCTGTGTTGGGTCTTCGGTTCGTGCGAGGGCTTTCTCCAGTTGCGGCAAGCGGGGGCCACTCTTCATCGCGGTGCGGGGACCGCTCTTCATCGCGGTGCGCGGGCCTCTCTCTATCGCGGCCCCTCCCGTCGCGGGGCACAGGCTCCAGACGCGCAGGCTCAGCAATTGTGGCTCACGGGCCCAGCCGCTCCGCGGCATGTGGGATCTTCCCAGACCAGGGCTCGAACCCGTGTCCCCTGCATTAGCAGGCAGATTCCCAACCACTGCGCCACCAGGGAAGCCCTGCTTATATTTTCTTTACTTTAGGAGAGGAATCCAAAAAATAGAGCAGAAATAAATGAAATAGAGTCAAAAAAAATCAATGAAACTAAAAGCTGGTTCTTTGAAAAGATAAACAAAATTGATAAATCTTTAACCAGACTGATCAAGAAAAAAAGGGAGAGGGCCCAAATCAATAAAATCAGAAATGAAAAAGAACTTACAACTGACACCACAGAAATACAAAGGATCATAAGAGACTACTATGAGCAACTATAAGCCAATAAAATGGACAACCTAGAAAAAAATGTACAAATTCTTAGAAAGGTACAATCTCTGAAGACTGAACCTGGAAGAAATAGAAAATATAAACAGACTGATTACCAGTACTGAAATTGAATCAGTTATTTAAAAACTTCCAACAAACAGAAGTCTAGGACCAGATGGCTTCACAGGTGAATTCTACCAAACATTTAGAGAAGAGTTAACACTGATCCTTCTGAAACTTATCCAAAAAATTGCAGAGGAAGTACCACTTCCGAACTCATTCTTTGAGGCCACCATCACCCTGATACCAAAACCAGACAAAGATACTACAAAAAATGAAAATTACAAGCCAATATCACTGATGAACATAGATGCAAAAAGTCTCAACAAAATACTAGCAAACTGAATCCAACAATACATTAAAACGATGATACACCATGATCAAGTGGGATTTATCTCAGGGATGCAAGGATTTTTCAGTATCCCAAATCAATCTGACACACCACATTAACAAATTGAAAAATAAAAGCCATATGATCACCTCAATAGATGCAGAAAAAGCTTTTGATAAAATTCAACATCATTTATGATAAAAACTCTCCAGAAAGTGGGTATAGAGGGAATCTACCTCAACATAATAAGGGCCATATATGATAAGCCCACAGATAACATCATACTCAACAGTGAAAAGCTGAAAGCATTCCCTCTAAGATCAGGAGCAAGACAAGGATGCCCATGCTTGCCACTTTCATTCAACATAGTTTTGGAAGTCCTAGCCATGGCAATCAGAGAAGAAAAAAAAAAATAAAAGGAATCCAAATTGGAAAGGAAAAAGTAAAAACTGTCACTGTTTGCAGACGACATGACACTATACAAAGGAAATCCTAAAGGCGTCACCAGAAAACCACTAGAGCTCATCAGTGAACTTGGTAAAGTTGCAGGGTACAAAATTAATATACAGAAATCTGTTGCATTTCTATGTGCTAACAACGAAATATCAGAAAGAGAAATTACGGAAACAATCCCATTTACCATTGCATCAAGAAGAATAAAATACCTAGGAATAAACCTACCTAAAGAGGCAAAGACCTGTACTCCAAAAACTATAAGACATCGATGAAAGAAATTGAAGACGACAGAAGCAGATGGAAAGATATATCATGTTCTTGGACTGCAAGAATCAATATTGTTAAAATGACCATACTACCCAAGGCAATCTGCAGATTCAGTGCAATCCCTATCAAATTACCAATGGCATTTTTCACAGAACTAGAACAAATAATTTTAAAATTTGTATGGAAACACAAAAGATCCTGAATAGCCAAAACAGTTTTGAGAAAGAACAGAGCTGGAGGAATCATGCTCCCTGTCTTCAGACTATACTACAAAGCTACAGTAATCAAAACAGTATGGTACTGGCACAGAAACAGACACATAGATCAATGGAACAGGATAGAGAACCCAGAAATAAACCCACATACTCATGGTCAATTAATCTATGACAAAGGAGGCAAGAATATATAGTGGAGAAAAGACAGTCTCTTCAATAAGAGGTGCTGGAAATCTGGATAGCTACATGTACAAGAATGAAATTAGAACATTCTCTAACACCATGTACAAAAATAAGCTCAAAATGGATTAAAGACCTTAGTGTAAGAGTGGACACTATAAAACTTCCTAGAGGAAAACATAGGCAGAACACTCTTTGACATAAATTGAAGCAATAGTTTTTTGTAAAAATACTTTTAATAGAATTTTTAAAATATGAACATGTGGGAAAATTTTCTTCGCATTTGCGTATTTTTCTTCTTTCACAGAATTGGTCATCTGACTGGGTATAAAATATTGGTATAAAATAGTTTTTATCAGGCATTATTCTGTTGACATTAGATTCTGTTGGGTTAGATGTACATCTGATTCCTTAGTAGGTCCCTTGTTTTTCTGCTCTGACATCTTTTTAGAAAGCCTTATACTTGAGATTCTGAAATTTCATCAGCGTATGTTTCGGTATGGATCTTTTTTTAATACTTTGAACTCTGTACTTTACTCTGTGGACTTATTTCAATCTGAAAACTCAGATATTTGTTCAGCTAAGGGATATTATTTTATTAATGTCTCTTTGATGATTTCTTCTCTATTTCTTATGTTAACTGATTTTAGAACTTCTGCTAGTTTTGTGTTGGACTTAATCACCACATTTCTTAATTATCCCTCATATATTTAATCACTGTACCTTTTATTCAACATTCTGTAGTATTTCCTCGCTTTTATTTCCCTTTTGCCTGATTCATTGCATTATTCAGTTCATATACTGAAGATTTAAATTCCAGAAATAGTATTTTAATTATTTATTTATAATATATAAATGTAATATTGTGTTAATGTCAAAATATTAATCTTTATAACTTGCTTAAACTGAATTGTAAATACGGATAATATTCTCTTATCTGATGTTTTTCGAAAGGATGTTCCACTTGATACATGAGAGTTTAATAGGTATTACTTGAAAAAAAAATATTTTCTGACGTCAAATGAGTTTAGGAAACACTGCGTTTAACACATATTAAATTTATTTCTTGAATCCGTTATTGTAAATAGCATTTAGTGAACTCATGGGCATTGGGAAACTCTAAGAAGCTATTTTATAGGGCGAATTTTTCAGATTTATTTTACTAAAATATTTATAAATTAAAGAACATATTAAGGCACAGGGCAGTTTAAGAAATGGAACAATGTCACTTTAGAATATACAGCATTGGAAATACATTTTTTACAATCAAATTTTGTTAAATTTAACATGGTGTATTATTAGAAATTTCTAATATCTTTGTATTAAATAAATAAATTAAGAAGTACTTTATGAAAATAGGAGCAAGGGAATATCATTTATTCCTCCATGCCCCATTTCATTTCCTCCTCCAGGATTTCAAAACTAATTTTTCACATCTTTATTTTGGTGACAGGTTAAAGTTTGGTTGTCTTTTTTCTAGATGATTATAATTATATAAAATGAAGGGAATTAAAGTACTACGGAAAGGCTTGACTAAGTTTATTTTAGCTTTCCTCCTTATCACTATTAGGAAAACAGTATTCAATCAAGATCTGTCTGTATGGAGACTAACTGTTGACAGGGTCTAAAAACACACTGTGTTAAGATTATTTCTGGTATAAAATTTATTATAATCAGATCAACAGTGGGCCACAGAAATAGCTTTTTAAAAGTAAAACCAATCAGTCAACATACGTATTGACTGCCTATATATTTGTAATAGGAAGAGCTGTATTGTATATTGACTGTTTTGTTGCCAAATTACAGGAAAAACCACAGTTGTTTACAGCAGTGACTTTTTTACCCAGCAGGATGGACAAAACATTCTCAGAAATGTTATAAATATTTTCAATGTAGTCAATTTTGTGGTTGCAACTGTATTTATTTTGATTGATTTAACTCATGGTTAAGTGTTTGCAAGGCCCTTTGTATGTAAATCTGTGGTGCATTATTGTGCATTATTGAACTAGAGTTCATTAGGTAATGGAGTTTTATGAACTTTATTAGCTTTTTTATTTTCTTACCCAGGAGTAAATAAATAAGGTTCTTGCTCTAAATAATAAATTTCGTAAACTATTGGTAAGATGGCTTTACTTTAAAAAAGGCTAGCAAAAATAAATAAATGAAAAGCTTGTTGCTATCTCCTGCCATCATCATCTTGCAGAACACAAATTTCATATTCACATTAAAAAGACATATTGCTCATGTTGATCATTAACTAGGAAAATGAGCCATAGGGGATACATTATGCTAAAGAACAGTTAAGTGAGAAAAATTCCCAAGACATTTGCCTCTTGAAAACAGCCTATAAGTAAAATCTTTTAAGCACCATGCTGTCATTTGATAAACTGTTTTACTGAAAAGGTAAAAGTCAATACCCAAATCTGAGATGTCACCACACACATATACGGTGTGACTTCACTTGTCTGTAAATTGAAGTCCTCTTTTTACAGTAATTTTAGTTATAATAGTGAATATTCTGGTAGTTAGCAGAAAGTTAACAATAATAACTTAATGATATAATAGCAGCCTTGGGAATTGAGATAATTCATGATCTATATATATTCTCAGTGTACTGCTACTTCATTTAAGATATATAGGTACAAAATGAATGCAATAAGCATTCTTTATTTCTTTCGCAGGTATGAAAGACTTGGGCTTCTGTGTCAAAAAGTCCTCAGTTGAAAGCTTGTTCCAAGCTATGTGAACTTGCATATAGTGATTTACTCATCAGGAGAATGGGACTAATAATACCATATATTATAAGTATTAACTTAGGTGATTCATTTAAAATGATGCTAATATTACACTTAGCTCATTGGCTTCAATTAATATGTGGTAGCAATTATTTTTGAAAGACTGACCTTGATAAAGTAGTCTATTCATTATGTAAAAACTCAAGTTCATTTTTAAACTTTAGGTTCTTCTGTTATAAGTTTGGAAGGCTAACATAATACCTTTCCCCCCTTTTTTCTTTTTTTTTTTGTTTTCCAGCTAGTCACTGAAATCTCATTTATATTTTTTCTTGTAGAAGTGTTAGTAGGTAGTACATTTCCAGCATATGAATAGCTTTTGGAGTCAATAAATCCTGAAGATTAGTTTGAGACAGAGGAACTAAACTTCCAAAAGTAGCTTATCAAGGGCTACATGTATATGGCCTTTAGATATTTCTTATATTATTGTCCTGAGTTTGTATTTAATTTCAAGAGTAACTGTCCTGTCTCTCTAACAACAACAGAAAAGGAACCTTAGATTTTTGTGTTTCCATTACAGATTTTTCTCTCCCAGAGGCTCAATAATAATGGTGTAATAAGTAGTACATCTTATGGAGTTTTTTAGTCCACTGAATACAGATCCACTAAATATTGGTTCTGATACACTGTACTGTATTGTGAAAATTTTGATAGTTCATCATGCTGAATTTGCTTTTTAAAAAAATTAGAGGAAAGATTGCAAATATGCAATATATAGTAGATTTCAGTGATTTTAATTTTTTTATTTATTTTTAAAAATAAATTTATTTATTTATTTTATTTTTGGCCACATTGGGTCTTCATTGCTGCGCATGGGCTTTCTCTAGTTGTGGCGAGCAGGGGCTACTCTTCGTTGTGTTGTGCGGGCTTCTTCTTGCGGTGGTTTCTCTTGTTGCAGAGCATGGACTCTAGGCACACAGGCTTCAGTAGTTGTGGTGCGTGGGCTCAGTAGTTGTGGCTCACGGGCTCTAGAGCACAGGCTCAGTAGTTGTGGTAAACGGGCTTAGTTGCTCCGCAGTATGTGAGATTATCCTGGTCCAGGGCTCGGAACTGTGTCCCCTGTATTGGCAGGCAGATTCTTTTTGTTTTTTTTTAATTTTTGAATTTTATTTTATTTTTTTATACAGCAGGATCTTATTAGTCATCAATTTTATACACATCAGTGTATACATGTCAACCCCAATCGCCCAATTCATCACACCCCCACCCCCACCCCCCCACAGCTTTCCCCCCTTGGTGTCCATACGTTTGTTCTCTACATCTGTGTCTCAACTTCTGCCCTGCAAACCGGTTCATCTGTACCATTTTTCTAGGTTCCCCATACACGTGTTAATATATGATATTTGTTTTTCTCTTTCTGACTTACTTCACTCTGTATGACAGTCTCTGGATCCATCCACGTCTCAACAAATGACCCAATTTCGTTCCTTTTTATGGCTGAGTAATATTCCATTGTATATATGTACCACTTCTTCTTTATCCATTCGTCTGTCGATGGGCATTTAGGTTGCTTCCATGACCTGGCTATTGTAAATAGTGCTGCAATGAACATTGGAGTGCATGTGTCTTTTTGAATTACGGTTTTCTCAGGGTATATGCCCAGTAGTGGGATTGCTGGGTCATATGGTAATTCTATTTTTAGTTTTTTAAGGAACCTGCATACTGTTCTCCATAGTGGCTGTATCCATTTACATTCCCACCAACAGTGCAAGAGGATTTCCTTTTCTCCACACCCTCTCCAGCATTTGTTGTTTGTAGATTTTCTGATGATGCCCATTCTAACTGGTGTGAGGTGATACCTCATTGTAGTTTTGATTTGCATTTCTCTAATAATTAGTGATGCTGGGCAGCTTTTCATGTGCTTCTTGGCCATCTGTATGTCTTCTTTGGAGAAATGTCTATTTAGGTCTTCTGCCCATTTTTGGATTGGGTTGTTTGTTTTTTTAGTATTGAGCTGCATGAGCTGTTTATATATTTTGGAGATTAATCCTTTGTCCATTGATTCGTTTGCAAATATTTTCTCCCATTATGAGGGTTGTCTTTTCGTCTTGTTTGTGGTGTCTTTTGCTGTGCAAAAGCTTTGAAGTTTCATTAGGTCCCATTTGTTTATTTTTGTTTTTATTTCCATTACTCTAGGAGGTGGATCAAAAAGATCTTGCTGTGATTTATGTCAAAGAGTGTTCTTCCTAGGTTTTCCTCTAAGAGTTTTATAGTGTCCAGTCTTACATTTAGGTCTCTAATCCATTTTGAGTTTATTTTTGTGTATGGTCTTAGGGAGTGTTCTAATTTCATTCTTTTACATGTAGCTGTCCAGTTTTCCCAGCACCACTTATTGAAGAGACTGTCTTTTCTCCATTGTATATCTTTGCCTCCTTTGTCATAGATTAGTTGACCATAGGTGCGTGGGTTTATCTCTGGGCTTTCTATCTTGTTCCATTGATCTATGTTTCTGTTTTTGTGCCAGTACCATATTGTCTTGATTACTGTAGCTTTGTAGTATAGTCTGAAATCAGGGAGTCTGCTTCCTCCAGCTCCGTTTTTTTCCCTCAAGACTGCTTTGGCTATTCGGGGTCTTTTGTGTCTCCATACAAATATTAAGATATTTTGTTCTAGTTCCATAAAAAATGCCATTGGTAATTTGATAGGGATTGCATTGAATCTGTAGATTGCTTTGGGTAGTATAGTCATTTTCACAATATTGATTCTTCCAATCCAAGAACATGGTGTATCTCTCCATCTGTTGGTATCATCTTTAATTTCTTTCATTAGTGTCGTATAGTTTTCTGCATACAGGTTTTTTGTCTCCCTAGGTAGGTTTATTCCTAGGTATTTTATTTTTTTTCTTTTTGTAGCAGTGGTGAATGGGATTGTTTCCTTAATTTCTCTTTCTGAACTTTCATTGTTAGTGTATAGAAATGCTAGAGATTTCTATGCATTAATTTTGTGTCCTGCAACTTTACCAAATTCATTGATTGGCTCTAGTAGTTTTCTGGTGGCATCTTTAGGATTCTCTATGTATAGTATCATGTCATCTGCAAACAGTGACAGTTTTACTTCTTCTTTTCTAATTTGTATTCCTTTTATTTCTTTTTCTTCTCTGATTGCCGTGGGTAGGACTTCCAAAACTATGTTGAATAATAGTGGTGAGAGTGGACATCCTTGTCTTGTTCCTGATCTTAGAGGAAATGGTTTCAGTTTTTTACCATTGAGAGTGATGTTTGCTGTGGGTTTGTCATATATGGCCTTTATTATGTTGAGGTAGGTTCCCTCTATACCCACTTTCTGGAGAGTTTTTATCATAAATGGGTGTTGAATTTTGTCAAAAGCTTTTTCTGCCTCTATTGAGGTGATCATACGGTTTTTCTTCTTCAATTTGTTAATATGGTGTATCACATTGATTGATTTGCATATACTGAAGATTCCTTGCATCCCTGGGATAAATCCCACTTGATCATGGTGTATGATCCTTTTAATGTGTTGTTGGATTCTGTTTGCTAGTATTTTGTTGAGGATTTTTGCATCTATATTCATCAGTGATATGGTCTGTAATTTTCTTTTTTTGTAGTGTCTTTGTCTGGTTTTGGTATCAGGGTGATGGTGGCCTCATAGAATGAGTTTGGGAGTGTTCCTTCCTCTGCAATTTTTTGGAAGAGTTTGAGAAGGATAGGTGTTAGCTCTTCTCTAAATGTTTGATAGAATTCACCTGTGAAGCCATCTGGTCCTGGACTTTTGTTTGTTGGCAGATTTTTAATCACAGTTTCAATTTCATTACTTGTGATTGGTCTGTTCATATTTTCTATTTCTTCCTGGTTCAGTCTTGGAAGGTTATACCTTTCGAAGAATTTGTCCATTTCTTCCAGGTTGTCCATTTTATTGGCCTTGAGTTGCTTATAGTAGTCTCCTAGGATGCTTTGTATTTCTGTGGTGTCTGTTTCTCCTTTTTCATTTCTAATTTGATTGATTTGAGTCCTCTCCCTCTTTTTCTTGATGAGTCGTCTGGCTAATGGTTTATCAATTTTGTTTATCTTCTCAAAGAACCAGCTTTTAGTTTTATTGATCTTTGCTATTGTTTTCTTTGTTTCTATTTCATTTATTTCTGCTCTGATCTTTATGATTTCTTTCCTTCTGCTAACTTTGGGTTTTGTTTGTTCTTCTTTCTCTAGTTCCTTTAGGTGTAAGGTTAGAGTGTTTATTTGAGATTTTTCTTGTTTATTGAGGTAGGCTTGTATAGCTATAAACTTCCCTGTTAGAACTGCTTGTGCTGCATCCCATAGGTTTTGGATCATCTTGTTTTCATTGTCATTTGTCTCTAGGTATTTTTTGATTTCCTCTTTGATTTCTTCAGTGATCTCTTGGTTATTTAGTAACGTATTGTTTAGCCTCCATGTGTTTATGTTTTTTATGTTTTTTCCCCTGTAATTCATTTCTAATCTCATAGCGTTGTGGTCAGAAAAGACGCTTGATATGATTTCAATTTTCTTAAATTTACTGAGGCTTGATTTGTGACCCAAGATGTGACCTATCTTGGAGAGTGTTCCGTGTGCACTTGAGAAGAAAGTGTAATCTGCTGTTTTTGGATGGAATGTCCTATAAATATCAATTAAATCTATCTGGTCTATTTTGTCATTTAAAGCTTCTGTTTCCTTATTTATTTTCATTTTGGATGATCTGTCCATTGGTGTAAGTGAGGTGTTAAAGTCCCCCACTATTATTGTTACTGTCGATTTCCTCTTTTATAGCTGTTAGCAATTGCCTTATGTATTGGGGTGCTCCTATGTTGGGTGCATATATATTTATAATTGTTATATCTTCTTCTTGGATTGATCCCTTGATCATTATGTAGTGTCCTTCCTTGTCTCTTGTAACATTCTTTATTTTAAAGTCTATTTTATCTGTTATGAGTATTGCTACTCCAGCTTTCTTTTGATTTCCATTTGCATGGAGTGTCTGTTTCCATCCCCTCACTTTCAGTCTATATGTGTCCCTATGCCTGAAGTGAGTCTCTTGTAGACAGCATATATATGGGTCTTGTTTTTGTATCCATTCAGCAAGCCTGTGTCTTTTGGTTGGAGCATTTAATCCATTCACGTTTAAGGTAATTATCGATATGTATGTTCCTATGACCATTATCTTAATTGTTTTGGGTTTGTTTTTGTAGGTCCTTTTCTTCTCTTGTGTTTCCCACTTAGAGAAGTTCCTTTAGCATTTGTTGTAGAGCTGGTTTGGTGGTGCTGAATTCTCTTAGCTTTTGCTTGTCTGTAAAGCTTTTGATTTCTCCATCGAATCTGAATGAGATCCTTGCCGGGTAGAGTAATCTAGGCTGTAGGTTCTTCCCTTTCATCACTTGAAGTGTATCATGCCACTCCCTTCTGGCTTGTAGAGTTTCTGCTGAGAAATCAGCTGTTAACCTTATGGGAGTTCCCTTGTATGTTATTTGTCTTTTTTCCCTTTCTGCTTTCAGTAATTTTTCTTTGTCTTTAATTTTTGCCAATTTGATTACTATGTGTCTTGGCGTGTTTCTCCTTGGGTTTATCCAGCATGGGACTCACTGTGCTTCGTGGACTTGGGTGGCTATTTCCTTTCCCATGTTAGGGAAGTTTTTGACTATAATCTCTTCAAATATTTTCTCGGGTCCTTTCTCTCTCTCTTCTCCTTCTGGGACCCCTATAATGCGAGTGTTGTTGCGTTTAATGTTGTCCCAGAGGTCTCTTAGGCTGTCTTCATTTCTTTCCGTTCTTTTTTCTTTCTTCTGTTCCGCAGCAGTGAATTCCACCATTCTGTCTTTCAGGTCACTTATCCGTTCTTCTGCCTCAGTTTTTCTGCTATTGATTGCTTCTAGTGTAGTTTTCATTTCAGTTATTGTATTGTTCATCTCTGTTTGTTCTTTAATTCTTCTAGGACTTTGTTAAACAGTTCTTGCATCTTCTCAGTCTTTGCCTCCATTCTTTTTCTGAGGTCCTGCATCATCATTTTCACTATCATTATTCTGAATTCTTTTTCTGGAAGGTTGCCTATCTCCACTTCATTTAGTTGTTTTTCTGGGGTTTTCTCTTGTTCCTTCATCTGGTACGTAGCCCTCTGCCTTTTCGTCTTGTCTGTCTTTCTGTGAATGTGGTTTTTGTTCCACAGGCTGCAGGATTGTAGTTCTTCTTGCTTCTGCTGTCTGCCCTCTGGTGGATGAGGCTATCTAAGAGGCTTGTGCAAGTTTGGCATGCAGATTCTTAACCACTGTGCCACCAGGGAAGCCCAATTTTTATTTTTTTAATTAAAAATTTTTTCCAACTTTATTGAGATATAATTGAGAAATAACATTATATAAGTTTCAGGTATATAATGGGATGATTTGATACATGTATGTATTTTGAAATGATTACTACAATAAGTTTAGTTTATCCATTACCTCACATAATTAAATTTTTGTGTGTATGTTGTGAGAACATTTAAGATCTATCTTAGCTACTTTCAAGTATATAATATGGCACTGTTAACCATAGTCACCATGTTCTACATTAGGTCCCCAGAACTTACTCACCTTATAACTGGAAGTTCGTACGCTTTGACCAACATCTACCCATTTCCCTCACCCTCCAGTACCTAACAACCACCATTCTGCTGTTTCTGTGAGTTTTTTGTTTTAGATTCAACATATAAGTGAGATCATAGAGTGTTTGTCTTTCTCTGTCTGACTTATTTCACTTGGCATAATGTCCTCAAGGTCCAGCCCTGTCACAGATGGTAGCAGATCCTTCTTTTTTATGGTTGAAGAATATTCTTTTATATTTAGGTATATATGTATGTGTATATATATATATGTATGTATATATGTATGTATATGAGATAAGATATTCTGCAAAGCAACTTGCCTAAAGCCACAGGATGACAACATGGCAGTGCTGGACTATGAACTCATTTCTGCCTGGCTCAAAAGGCTGGGCTTTTAATGCTCTTTCATGCAGACTGTCAGAAATGAAAAACAATTTCCTTTTTCTTTATTAAACTATATATTCCTAGAACGAAATTCTCCAAAGGTTTTGTTACCCCTTATGTGACACTGTAATACAATTGATTATTATAATATTTGTATAATATACCATCAACTTTAGGCACATGGCTGGCTTAAAGTGGAGGCTAACATGGACATACATATCACCAAAGGAAATTTTAACAGAGAGGAAGTTTGCTACAGTCTACTGTAACCTATTTTCCTAACCTAAGCAAATCTTTATTTTAAACAATTTTAATATGAGCATAATTAACCTGGTTAGCAATGTTTAATAATTACACAGTGTTTGTTTTCACTAGGGTTGTAGCAAATAGAAAATATATGTTTCAAAAAATAGGATGAGGTATAATATTTTCCCTTTTTTAGTAGGATACAATCTGATGTAAAAAGTTAAGTGCTGTGCACTTGGGCAAAAAAGAAGCAGTGAAAGGGCGATAATTAAGAAGTCACAGGTTTCCATTTTGTAAGATATTAAATAACAGGCGTGGCTGTTCATTACCTTTCAATTCTTCCATGTACTATCAGTTTCTTCCTCATGATGCAAATATCTGTTGAATAAATTATGCCATAAATATTTGCTTACTTAAAGGCATTGTCTTTATTATGCACAATAAAAGTTCCTTATATACTCTAATGATAGATTGAAAAGAGAACAATATCCTTAAGTTTTTTTTAAATGGTGAAAGATCAGGAGAGCATGATACGAGTATCAGTGGCCATGCAGTCCACTTCCACCTTGTCTGTGGCTTTTACATCCAGAAAGGAATTTATCCCCCCTCCTGCCACATAACTGACCAACAACAGGCAAGATGGAAAAGCAGGGTACAACTCATTCCAGAAAATGAAAGTATATCTTTATGTTTTCTTTATTAGAGGCTCCGGTACATATGTTGTTATTGCCCTAGTTTCAATAGTTGGGGTCCAAGGTTTCAAGATGTATATTTCATTTTTCATAATATTGCTGAATGTCAGTGTGGAAATAATGCACACAATTAGAAGACACTCAGATCTCACACTTTAGGTAACTCAAGTTATCTGGAGTCTTCTCAGTTATTAAAATGAAGACAATAATACTTTTGGGTTTCTCTATATCATTAACCTCAAAAACACCAAAGACTGTGAATGGGCTTTGAAAACTTTAGGAGGCTACACTAACACAGATATATAAGGCTCTCCTGATTTGTCTCTCCTAAAAACTACAGATTTGAGGGCAGGTTATTTCTTAAAGTCTCATTGATGCTAAAAAAAAAATCCAAATAGATCGAACATTGCTCCTGTTTATTTCTATATGACAACTAATACCAATGCAGGTAATTACAGCAATGGAAAAAACCCACATAATTTCTCCAAGGAAAGTTTATTTCACTGGAAGTAGCCATCACCAATAAGCAATAGGAAGCTTTTTTAGTGACTCTCATTTTGCAAATACATTTTTTTTTCATCTTAATAGATAAGATTGAGCTTTAATTGAAGGCTATCACACAAGATAAACACCATTAAAGCTTTTTTTTTCTTGGGTTCTTCGTACCTTTTTGGAACTCTCCTTCCTTCCTCTCTCCCTCCTACTCTTCTACAAATATTTGCTGAGTATCATTCTGTGATGCTTGTAATATTAGGGACTTATGTAAAGTGATCATTTAATTCTCACCAAAATTTGAGTTTGTTGATATGGTTTCCACTTTATAGTTGAGGAAACGTGTTCTGTGAAATGCAAGCTCACGTAAACAAAATGTGGAAAAGCAGATTTTATGGGATGGAATAGTGTAAGGGTGAAAGGTGCTGCACAAAGTCAAAGGCTTGAATGGAGAGCCACAGAAACCAGATAATGCTGAGCCAGAGAGCATAATATTGGCCTCTTTGATGTGTGAATAAATAAGTTTGGCAATTTCCTAGATTTTGAAGGCATTAGTTCCTCATTTGTCTGGAGTATTAGAGTGAATTCTTTAGTAGAAGGCAACTGGCAAATGAGGCTCCTTGTCTAAAAACATAAGATCTTAATAAAACCAATCATAAAATTGGCCTTGAAGGAGAGAGCATTGAAAGAAGATCACAGTGGTCTGAGTGAAGTCCTAACAATAGGGAAGATCATGTACAAAGACATAGAGGTATGAAAAGGACATATTGACTGGAATCTAGAATGTAAGAGTGTGTTTGTGTGGCTGTGTGTGTGTGAGAGAGATGTGTTTATGCGTATAGGTAAGTTTAGATGAGCCTGGAGAATTAACAAGCATGTGAATTTGACCAGATTTGCATTTTATAAAAATATACTTAAGAAGAGAGACTGATTTGGAAATCATTGCGTAAATAAGATACAGCAGTGATACGGACTTAAGGTTGTGGTGAGAAATTTTAGATTAGAGAGCAATTCTAGGCTTTGGCTTACAAAACTACATAGAAAAGACCTGGTTCTTCAGGCACACGATGCTCACAGGCAAACTTCATTTGAAGTAGAATATTTGCACATAAACAGATATCCTCTCCTATAAGGATGAAATATATACATATACTTCCATTTATAGATGAATTCCTTCATTAATGGAAGCAGAAGTACACTCTAGGTCTGCACTATGAATTTTTCTAGCTACAAATTTTCCTGTCCCAGACAGTTTTAGCTGTTATTTTGGAAATGTAAAGGAGTTGCTTGATTTCTTAAATTGATGAGTGAATTTTAAATTGCTATTCATGAAATGCAAAGCATATGAATAGATTTGTGAGGATATTTGATGTTGCTGTGTAGTTTTGATCACAGATGTCTATTTTGCAAACTACATTTGCCAGGGACCTGAAGCACCCTGCTGTTCTGTATCTGTGATATAGGATATGGAAATATTCCTTTGTGGTGAATTTTTATGAATAATGTAAAATTTAAAAATTATATTTAGTTGGGAGATATGATAAAATGGCATGACTCAAGTTTTACCTACAATTTAAGTAAGTAGTATTCAATCTGGCTTTGGGGGCTTGATGGAATTGTAAAAGGGGAGATAATAATTTCATTATTAAGGAGAGTTAACATTGTTTTGACCATAGATTTCAATTTTTGGTTAACAAAATAATTGTCATAATTATTTCATTACAATCTTAATATAAGTGGAGCTATACAATTCTCTTTTTACGCAGCACTATTATTTTGAGATTCCTCCCATGCTGTAGTGACTTAACTAGATCATTTTCTTAAGAGTAATTCTGCTTTTACTTATGGCTTCATTTTCGCCAGTAATTGATATAACAGTGTAATGTTCATAGCACTACAAAAATATGAGAGGAGTATATATGAATGTTGGTCTCATAGTTGATAAAATACTGATGAACCTGAAGCAAAATTCAACTTCTTTAATAGATATAGGCATATCCACATTATCTATTTATCCTTGAACTTGATTAGTTTCTGTATTTCAAGGAATATATCTATTTCATCTATCTTGTCAAAATTATAGTCAAAGTATTCATGTTACTTCTTGTTATCCTTTAGATAGCTGTGGAATCTGTAGAGTGATGATGTCACCTCTTTCATTGCTGATTTTAGCAGTCTTTTTTTTTTTTTTTTTACTAATTAGACTGGCTTGAGGTTAATATACTTTATTGGTCTTCTTAAAGAATCAGCTTTTACTTTCATTGATTTATCTCTATTTTTTTCTGTCTTCTATTTGATTGAGTTCTCCTCCCAATTTTGTTCTACTGTTGACATCCATTTTGGTCTTGTATGTCTTATAAATTCCATACTACTTAAAAAAAATTACCTTTCCTTAAATACTGCATCACCACTGATTTTAATATATAGGAAATCTTATTTACTTACCCATGTAGTTATCAATTTCACTACTCTTTATTTCTTTAGACACTTATTTCCATCTGGTATAATTTTCCTTCTGCCTAAATGAAATTATTCAACTCTTTTGGGGGTACTTTATGTCTGCTGGTAATGAATTTGTTCATCTTTTGTATGACTGAAAAAAATCCCTATTTTGCCTTGGTTTAAAGAGATGTTTTCACTGTACATAGAATTCTAAGTTTACCAATTTTTTTTTTCTTTCTTTAAGGAGGCTGTCTACTTTTTCTCAGTTGCATTATTCAGATAAGAGGTCTGATTTCATCCTGATTTTTGTTTCTTTGTATGTAATGTGTCTTTTTTCCCTCTGGCTCTTTTAAAATTTTTCTGTTTATCACGGTTTTTGAACAATTTGTTTACGATATGACTTGTCCTTTTTTGGTGTGTTTCTTGTGCTTGAAGTTTGTTGAAGGTCTTGGATTTGGGGACTTATAGTTTCCATTAAATTTGGGAAAAAGTTGCCATTATTTCTTCAAACATGTTTTCTGTCTTGCCTTCTCTCTCCTCTTCTTTGGAGACTCCAATTTTATATATACACACACACACACACACACACACACACACACACACACACACACACATACACACACACACATTAGATTGTTTGAAGTTTTCTTCAAACAGTTTACTCATGCTCTGCTCATTTTTAAAATTTTTTTCTTTTTGTTTGTGTTTTATTTTGGATAATATTTCTTGCGTAGTCTTCAAGTTCACTAATCTTCTGCAGTGTCTAATGTGTCATGGATGCCATTCAATGTGTGTTTTTTTATTATCTTACACTTTGAATTTTTCATTTCTAGAAGTTTGATTTAGGACTTTTAAAAATATATTCCATGTCTCTAACTTAACTTTTTGAACATTTTGAGTATAGTAATAAGAATTGTTCTATGGTCATTTCTGCTAATTCTAACATCTGTGTTGATTATGAGTTGGCTTTGATTGCTTCATTTCTTCATTACAAGGGCGATTACTGCCTCTTTGCTTCCTTGATAATTTATTATTGGATGCAAGCCATTGTAAATTTTACCTTTTTGGGTGCTGGATAATTTTGTATTTTTACAAATATTTTTTACCTTTTTTTCTGGGATACTGTTAAGTTGCTTGGAAATGGTTTGATCCTTTTAGGTCCTTTTAAAGATTTGGTAGAAAGAAATATAGCAGGCTCCTGTTATATTATATGGCTAAATAATGTTGCTGTATTGTTCTTTTATAATATATGGTTAAATATTCCCCACCACTGAGGCAAGACCTTTCCGTGTATATTGTCCATTGCCCTGTTAATCTGGAGGTTTTACAGTCTGGCTGATAGGAAAAGTCAGTATTTCAGGCCCTATATGAGTATTAGGCACTGTTTTCTGTAGTCCATTTAAGTGGTTCCTTTCCTGGCCTCTAGTAATGTAGTCACACACGTAAGCTGATCAGTAATCAGCTGAACAGTTAGTGTGGAGGTGCAAGATTCTGGAGTTGCCTCTCTGTGAATCGTTCTCCTCTCTGGGACTCTGTCTTGAGAACTCTACCCACCTTGTTCTCTGGAGTCTCTCAGCCCTTTCTCCTTTATTTAGTGAGACTGCTGGTCTCTGCCTGGGATCGCGCTCCCTGAGCTGTGGCCTGGAAACTCTCAGGTAATGTGAAGCAATCATAAGGCTCACGTCATTTATTTCCTGTCTCTCAGGAATCAGTCTCTGCTCCTTGATGTCCAGTGTCTTGCAAACTGTTGTCTTATTTCCCTACCCCTTTTTTTAGGTGTTCCAGAGGGTAACTCTGATCCCTGTTACTCTATTTTGGCCAGAACAGAAAATGTAATTTACTTTTTCTTGCTTTGTCTCCACCAATTTGTCAATCTACCTTCTCAAAAGTCACCAGTGACTTCCAAATCATCAAATATCGTCAGTCCCTGACTTACCACGGTTCGACTTTGTGATGGTGTGGAAGTGATACACATTCAGTAGAAACCATACTTCAGATTTTGAATTTTATCTTTTCCCAGGCTAGTGATACGTGGTATGATACTCCTTCGTGATGCTGGGCAGCTGGGGTGAGCTGCAGCTCCGAGTCAGCCACGCTATCATGAATGTGAACGACTGGTACGCTTAAAGCCATTCTGTCCCCACTAACCATTCTGTTTTTCACTTTCAGTGCAGTATTCAATAAATTACATGAGCTATTTAACTCTTTATTAAAAATAGGCTTTTTGTTAGATGATTTTGCCCAAATGTAGGCTAGTGTAAGTGTTCCAAGCCCGTTTAAGATAGGCTAGGCTAGCAAGCTATGCGGTTCGGTAGGTTAGGTCTATGAAATGCATTTTCAGTTTATGATATTTTCAAGTTACTATGGATTTATCAGGACATTACCCCATCATAAGTTGAGGAAGATCTGTACCTTATTACATTCTTACTGATCTCCATCATTAGAAATTATAGCTCACACTTACATCATTGAAACAAAGTTCTCGCCTAACATCCATACCATTCTATTTTTCTTTCCCCCCAATACTCATGATATTTATCTACTTTAAAGTCCACGAAATAAATACCAAACTCCGTAGCATACAACATTAGGTGTTTTACAAGTTTGATGCAGCATAGCTCTTCTTTTGCCATAGCCAATAATACTCCAATACACAAATTACATATTAGATGTAATTCTTCAACCATGGCTGCAGCTCGTATCTTTTCTTAAAATCCATTTTCTATTCATTTGTTTGCTCAACACATGTTTGTTAAGTTCCCATTTTGTGTGACAGTGTGCTGTATACTCAAACTATTGCAATTAAAGATACAAACATTATGTTTTCCTATAATAAAATTTCTACCAATTCTTTGCCAGATGAAATAAATTTTGTCATATGAATTATTTCAAAGATTTTGTTCAGACTTCATCCTTGAAGTACATTCTTTCTGAGTAAGTTTTGAGTGGGGCAGGTTAAGATTGTAAATCAGTGAAGTAGAATTAAATGTGTCAGTACAACCAGGATGACCTAAGATTGGTGTGTCAGAAGCTAAAGTATGAAGCAAAGGAATAAAAATTTAGGTGACCATCATTCAATGGGAACTTGGTTTAGTCTAGTGACCATTGCATGTAACTGTTATTATTATTATTATTATTATTATTATTATTATTATTATTATTCCCTGCAGTATGAATCACAGGCAGAACATCTCCACTTAAGGTCAAGGACAACGTGACATTTTCATTTAAAGAAGTAAAGATGATTAGCAAATTGCCTACAGTTAATGGCCAGTTAAGAAAACATCTGGTATTCACATACCTTTGAAAGTTCACTATCTCCCCACTTCGTGATATGGCATATACTTTTTCCATATGATGAGAGATGTACAATTAAAATTACACACACCCATTATTACAATTATCAAGTGAAATGTAATGAATCAGCATCATGTGTTCCAAGTAATGCTTTCAGAGCTCACTTCACTCAAATGAAAGAGATTACATTACTGTATGAAAATCAAAATCTTCCAATTATCCATCCTACTCTGGCCATGGAAGTCAATATCAGGAGATAAGGCTATTGAAAAGGAGCCTGCTGAGGTTGTTTGACATCTCTCAAAGCCATATTTCTGAAAAGTGATTATCGATGTAGAATCCCATCTCTTTGCTCAATTGCCCCATTTTTGGCTTCTTGAAGTATTAGGGAGCATGTTAATGTTGTATCTTAAAGGTAGTTGTTACCATAATTTTGGTTCTTTATACCAACACACAATAAAAACATTTTTGACACCTTGTTGTCTAGGAAACCTTTTCAATATCAGATTATTCTACTAGCTTCCTCTTTTAGTTTTCATTTTGATTTTCCTTTTTTTAAATCAACATGACATTGTTAATTCTCTATATGCTTGGCTTCTATGTGTCACTTCTCTCTCTTTTGATATTATCAAATATTTGTATATAATTATGTTTCCACTTAGTCATCTGCTTTTCCAGGTTTTCCAAATTTAGTCTCCCTTGTTTAATATTTTTTTATAAATCATTCCAGGCATGCATCATTATGTTCATCTTCTCTGAACTTCAATTTCATCTAATTTTGCCCTTAATTTTCACTATGGAAGCATGCAAAGTTTGTTCTTCCTGAAATATCAAGAAAGTTCATATTTTATTACTTGAATACTCAAATGAAAAGAACATAACTGTGAAATTTTAGATTCATTTCTGACCTAGCAAAAGGAAACACAACCAAGAAGCTGTGTTGTGTAAAGTTCAACTGTATAGGAGAAAAGTATCAGCCATTATAGCATTGAAAGCATAATGTGAATAATCACAGACCAAAACTTTGTGAATTTTAGAAATTAAAGTGTTAAAAGATGAAGTTCAGCATTCAACTATCATGAGAGGCACAGATTCTTTCCTGTAATAATGTACTTTATATAGGGAAAAATACCAAAGTACAGACTCATTTCTGATTTCTTAAAGAGGAAACACCTTTTATCTTTTCAGAAATATAAGTCTGATACATGTTAGTTTTCCTTCATTTTCCTGGATCAGATTTTCAGTGTGTCTCACCACAAAAAAACATCATTATCATGGTCCCTCTTACATCAGGCTTGTACCCTCCACTTTCTACATTGATGTAGAATACACTCTTCTTTTTTTTAAATAACAGCTTTATTTTCATTATGATTCACGTACCATACAATTAACCCATTTAAAGTGAACAGTTCAATGGCTTTTAGTATGTTCACTCAGTTGTGCAGCTATCACAACAGTCAATTTTAAAATAGTGTCATCATCCCCAGAAGAAACACTATCTATTAGTAGCCACTACCTTTTACCCCCATCTCCCTCAGCCCTTGGCAACCACAAATCTACTTTTTGTCCATAGATTTGCCATTCTGGACATCTCATATAAATGATTACATAGAATATGTGGTCTTTTGTGGCTGGGTTATTTCACTTAGCATGATGTTTTCAAGGCTCATCCATGTCGTAGCATATATCAATACTTCATTTCTTTTTATTGCTAAATAGTATTCCATTGCATAGATATACAATATTTTATTTTTTCTACTGTGAATAAGGCTGCTATAAACATTTGCATATACTTTTTTTTTATGTGGCATACATTTTCAGTTCTCTTGGGTATATACCCAGGAATGGAATTTCTGGGTCATAAGGTGGTAACTCTATGTTTAACTTTTAGAGGAACTGTGAGATTATTTCAAAGCAGCTTTACCATTTTACATTCCCAGTAGCAGTATATGAAGGTTCTAATTTCTTCACATCCTCACCAACACTTGTTGTTATGTCTTTTTGATGATAGCCATGTCAGGGTGTGTGAAGTGGTATCTCGTTGTTGTTTCAGTTTGCATTTCTCTGATGGTTAATGACATTAAGCATTTTTTCATGAATTTATAGACCACTGTATATCTTCTTCGGAGAAATGTTTATTCAGATATTTTGCCCATTTATAATTGGATTATTTGTCTATTATTGATCTGTAAGAGTTCTTTATATATTCTAGATTACGGGCCCTTTATTATATATATGCTTTGCAAATATCTTCTCCCATTCTGTGGTTTGTCTTTTCATTTTCCTGATGGTGTCCTTTGAAGCAGAAAAGTCTTTTTAAAAAAAATTTTATGAAGTCTGATTTATCTATTTCTTTTCTTTTGTTGCTTGTGCTATGATTTTGGTATCATATTTAAGAAGCTACTGCCTAATCCAAGGTCACAAAGATTTACTCCTAAGAGTTTAATAGCTTTAGCTCTTACACTTCCATTTTGAGTTAATTTTTTTATATGATATGATATGAGAGATGGGTCCAACTTCATTCTTTTGAATATGAATATTCAGTCATCTCAGCTCCATTTGTTGTAAAGACTGTTCTTTCCCCCATTGAATTATCTTAGCAGTGCTGTTGAAAATCAATTAAATGTAAATGTGAAGATTTATTTCTGGGCTCTCCATTATATTCCACTGATCTGTATGTCTAGCCTTATGCCAGTACCAAACTCTCTTGATGATTGTAGCTTTGTTTTAAGTTTTGACGTATGGAAGTGTGAGTCCTCCAATCTTTTCAAGATTGTTTTTGCTAGTCTGGGTCCCTTGAATGTCCATATGAATTTAGGGGCAATGTGTCAAATTGTGCAAAAAAGCTAATTGGAATTTTGATAAGGATTGTGTTTAAGGTGTAGATAAATTTGGGGAATATTGCTACCTTAACAATATGAAGTCTTCTGATCCAAGATGTCTTTCCATTTATTTAGGTTTTTAATTTCTTTCAGCAAGGTAATGCTACTTTCAGAGTATAAGTTTTATATTCTTTTGTTATAGGCCTCTGCCCTGTGAGTAGAGGCTTTAAGTGGTTTTTAAAAAAATAATTTTCACCAGCTATGATTGTTTTGCTGGGGAATGGGTCTGCTTTTCATATCATCATTCCATAAGTGCTAGCGTGAGAATAATCTTGAGGTTGATTCTGACTGCATCCATTTCTTCCTTGAATTATATTGCTTTCTTATTACCCTATAAACAATTAGTGATCATCTTCTGAATATGGCGGTGTGCCATCTGCCTGACAAGCGTTGTTTTTCATTTTTTCCCCGTGGTAATCTGGGCACAGAGAATGACTCACTATGTCCTGAAAACCCCTGTACCTTTCAGTAATTATACCTTTAAAATGAACCTGTGTACATAGCTCTTTCCTCTACCTCTGTCAAAGAGTTTTCAGTCTTTGAAGGATCCCTCAAGTACCACCTTCTCCTTCATGAATCCTTTTGCATTCTCAGGAGGCAAAAGGAGTATTTCCATCATCTGCCTATATTAGCAATTTGAAATTCTTCCATAGCCCTTCTCCCATTAAACTTTGCTCTAGAGTCATTTTATGTATACTTTTCTAATATACTATTCCATGAGCTCTTTGTAGGCAAGATTTCTTACCTTTTTAAAAAAATTTAATTAATTAATTAATTTATTTTTTTTATTTTTGGCTGTGTTGGGTCTTCGTCTCTGTGCGAGGGCTTTCTCTAGTTGCGGCAAGCGGGGACCACTCTTCATCACGGTACGCGGGCCTCTCACTGTCGCGGCCTCTCTTGTTGCGGAGCACAAGCTCCAGACGCGCAGGCTCAGTAGTTGTGGCTCACAGGCCTAGTTGCTCCGCGGCATGTGGGATCTTCCTAGAACCAGGGCTCGAACCCGTATCCCCTGCACTGGCAGGCAGATTCCCAACTGCTGTGCCACCAGGGAAGCCCCCTCTTACCTTTTTATTAGTTCATTTCCACAATACTTAGCCCAATTCCTTTCATTTAATACGATCTCAAATTTTTGCTGAATCCAAGTGAGTGTGTTCTGTGTCAAAGTACTATGCAGCTTTTATTCCCTTAAAGAATTCTAAATATAAAACATTCAAAATTGATCATGGAGCAATTTAAATTTGATCTCTTTTAATTCTTTTACTGGACCATTAAAGCGCTGTATTTCATCTTCTAATTAAGGGATCTAGCAGAAGGAACAAAGCTGGCCTTTCAGTCTTTACTGTGACTGCAGCAACACCATGGATTACAGTGTAGAGTACACTGATTTACTGCTAAGTAAATGGAGACTTGTGGACTAGTCAGCACTGTGTATACTCTGCTCATTGGTCATATTAGGTCACAGTATTGCTTCTGTTTGCAATGGCTTCACTGACTTATGGGGAAAATAAAATCTTTTCCTCCTAGGAGCTTTAACAGATCATATTTACTTTATTTTGGTTAAAATAAATACTTATGAAAAAGTAAAATTTCCAAGGAGTGGGTAGCATTAATAAGCACTGATTTGCATTGATCTGATAATTTAGGAGTATGAAAAGTGGTTTGAGAAGTGTTATGAGCATTCATAGTCATTTAGATATTTTTTTCTAGAGCTTTTTGGAAATGTGAAATTGAAAACAGATGAGATTTGGACTTGATGGTAAACAGCCCTTAGATTTGCCATGAGACGGCATAGAATCCATTTTCTTCTTCAATACAAAAGATAATGGACAATTTGAGTATCATACTTGCGCAATCTTATAGACTTGTTTTCCGATCTGTACATTTTGTTTCTGTGATAAGGCATGATTCATTTCAAATTTATGTTATATTTTGTGATGGCTTTTTAAAAATTCTTGTTTCATATTGGTTGTTTTGTTTTTTTCCATCTACTAGGATATATATAGGACAGAGAATTATATATATATATATAGGACAGAGAATTACAACAGGGCATATAAGTACATATATATTGAGTATATGCACACATACAGAGAAAAATACAAATAAGAGAAAATAAAATAGCAGAATTCTTAGGATCTTTCTAATGTTATTCTGATGTCATTTTTCTTATTTTAACCTAAATCTGTGCTTGAACAAATTCATCAAATAAGATAGAATACTTCTTTAAGATGGGATCATATATTTTTTTCTACTTTAATATCTTATGACAAGAATTTTGCACTTACATTCCCAGATTGCCTTTCTAAAATTGGTAATTTTTATCAGTGGCATTTAATTGAGTTTTAAAAATGATTAAAACTATGACTTTATAAGTAAATTATTTGAAATTTCTCACAACACATGCTATGTATGTAATCCATAGATATAAGGCAACAACAAGATGTGTGGGCTCGGGTAAAGCTCAGATTTCAATTTAAACAATTAATAGTTTATTTTCTAAAAGAATTTCTAAATATCTTTAGCATAAATGACACAATGCTAATAAATTCTGTTGTTTGTATTTGTATGTATGTATGTATTTACTTATTTTTTACAAAGAACTGGAAGTGATACAACATTGGTGGAGTTGTTCCTCTTTGAACCCCTAGCATCTAATATGAGGGAAATTTTGCTCAGTGCCTCTGTTACCTCCTAATTTCTTAGATTTATTTGACCGGACTTCCTGTTCTTTTTCCTTTTCACTGCTCCATTTGTGTTCTTCTTGAAGCTGAGATCTTTAACAGGATAAACTTTGTACTTGTTCAAATAGTCTTTAATTCAATGAAAATAAAATTACCCACTTAAAAGTCCTCATCACAAGAAAAAAAAATTCTGTAACTGTATGGTGGTGGATGTTAACTAGACTTTTTGGGATGATCATTTCACAATATATACAAATATCAAATCATTATGTTATACACTTGAAATTAATATAATGTTGTATCAATTATACCTCAATAAAAATTTTTTTAAAGTATTGAAAGAAAGAAAGAAAAATCTGGGCCTCAGTAGTCTCTATCACCAAGTAACTTTTCTTTTTTTGATACTTTTTGTGTCCCTGGAACTGCCTTTCAGAGTGGCTGATGTCCCTCCCCTTGGACAGGCCTGGGAAACTGCTGTGGATGCTTTGGTTGCTGGAAAGAGAGAGTATGATGAAGTCTAAAATTGGCTAGATTGTGTCACAGTGATCATGGAATATCCAACTAGCTAAAGAGGTGCCAGAAGAAAAGTTTCCAAATAACCAACATCTTTCCTTATCTTCCACAGAAAGCTTCCCCCCTTCCTCAGTGCTGAATAGTGTATCTAGAGCAAAATGACCTGCACTCAAGTGCCTGCTTATTAAGAGAAGAGGTAAATATGCACGTTCAGGGGTGAGAATATAGGTATTAAGCATTTAAACATGAGTTTCAACAATCCCTTTCTTGATCTTTTGCTTAGCAACAAATGGCTTTGCCAAAAATCTCTGGGTACACACACATGCGTGCATGCGCGCGCGCACACACACACACACACACAAAGGGTGTGGGGAAGAGAGAGAGAGAAACATTTGTGTTATTGCTTATTTAGCCTTATTTAGAAGACTGTAAGAAGACCATGTTTTTCTCAACCCTCACTGTCCAAAGAACCAGGCTTCAGGTTATCTGCTAAAGAGTTCAGTATTTAATCACAATCAACCATTCAGTTAGTTAAATGTATATTTTGCTCACTAAATGCAAGGGGTTTTAGATACAACTTCTGGGTTGAATATTAAATTTCCATATTTAAGCTTTCTTCTTCTTATATCTTGCATTCATTATTCAAAACTTTATCCTCGTTGTGTTGCTTATACGTAGAGTTATCCCTATTGCAAATTTCCTAGACTTTTCTTTCCCACCTCTAACCTACCTGCTCCTAATTTTCTTCTTTCTCATTTTCTTTCTATAAATCTGTTTTGCAAAGAAAGCAAAGTAGATTTTGGAATCCTAGAGGTCTATTTCAAAGTTATTATAATTATTATATTACTATTATTTTTACTATAGTTTTTTGAGCTCATGCTATCTGCCAGACACTTTAAAAATGTTCTAAATATATTAGTTCATATAATCTCCATAAGAAAAAAATTATCATCAAAGCAGTGTGCTCATTTTACAATCAATCACTCTCATAAATATTGTTTCTCTGGATCTGTATTCATCAGTTTAGTAAATAAATAGTTCGTGTGTTCATTTTGTACCGTGTAATGTATAAGTTACTGTTGTTAAACAGTGGTTAGCCTCATAATCTTTTTCTTAATGAGGATAACAAATAAGCAAAGAAAAAAACTATAATAGCAGGTAACAAATGCAGTGGTACAGATATCCTTGTCATCTCATAAGATAAAGATAGGGATGTCAGGGGAATGTTTTAGAGAAGGTAATATGCTTTTCTTCTTGAAAGAGGAATTAATCAGACACACAAGGTTGGTGTGGACATGACCATGGAGAGAGTATCCCAGGTGAATGGAAAAGAATGTGAAAGATCTCAGAGACATAAGACCTATGATATTTTCAGGTAATTTAAAGAAAGTCAATGAAAGGAAAATCAGAAAGAACAGAACGTACCAGATCATGAGAGCTGGCTAAAGCAGAGTTTCTTTTTAAACCCACCCCCCCCCAGTTTTATTGAGGTATAATTGACCAAAAACATTGTGTAAATTTAAAGTGTACAATGTGATTATCTGATATACATATATATATCGTGAAGTGGTTACCACAATAAAGTTAGGTAATGTGTTTCAGAAGTTGTTTAGCCTTAGTCCAAATTCCAAGTTTTGCCCATCATTACCTTTTTGTGCCTCAGATTTATATCTGTATAATTGAGATAATAATAATATTTTCCTTATAAAGTTATTTAGGGGTTAAATTGGTTAATAGCTGCAAAGATTTTATAGTAGCCTCTATCATGTAACAAATGCTATATGAATGTTGGCTGCAATTATGCTCTGCTAAAGAGACTGAAGGGACAGCTGTATGTTTAGATTTTTTTTTAACAGGATCCCTGTGGAATAACTGAGATGAATGGATAGTGGGATGCATAACTGCCCTCAGTGAGACCAGTATGTAGGTTAGAAATGTTGCATGAACCAACTAAGATGGTACCTGTGCATATGGAGAAGAGGGCTTGGATGTAGTTTGGCCCTGACTCAGGACCTTTAGTATATGGAGAAGGAAAATCTGTTCTGAATAACTGGCTATACTGTGGTTCTGCTTACAGAAATAGGAAAAAAAAAAGTAGGAAGAGGTTTTTCATTTGAACACCTTGTCTTTAGTTGCCTATCATGCATAGTAATGGAGGTATCTGGTAAGTGGTTGAAAATGTATGTCTGGAGCTTACATTTAGATCTGTAAGAGAGTCATCATGAGAAAAATCGGTAAATTTTTGAAGTATAGTTAGAAAAATTACGAATCATAAGTGCATAGCTCAATGAATTTTCACAAAATGAAACACCCATATCATCACTATATTTTAATCTGAGGATAACTCACTTGAACACATGAAACATATATTCTAGTCTGAGAGTGGCATTTTAGTATAAGAAACAGACCATAAACTAAATGAACTTCAAAATAATTGGAGTTCTTTGCTTGTGTTTATAAAACATTAGCAAAGATATACGGAGTTTAGAGAAACCCTTATTAAAATGCCATTTTCTTTCTCTTATACTTCCTTTCACCCGTAAAATTTCTCAGCTATCTATTCCAAACTCTTTAATAGAACCCCAGCCCTCTCTACAGTTCTTTTTAAAAACTCTGACAAAATATCTTTTCTTTAAGCAATAATATATTTCTTTTAATTGTTTACTGTTCCTCTTCCCCTAATTTTATGTCCCATGCAACTCAAAGAACTAGGCTGTGAATGTTCAAACCCTTTCAGAGAATGGATATCAGCAAAAAACACTAATAAAGAAGAATCAGAACCTCTTTTATAGGAAAATATTGGGACTGCTCACAGAACAATATTTCTTTTATATGTACATTTAAAAAGCTTTGAGAAGGAAGCTCTGGAAAACATCAAAAGCAGACATTGCAGCAGGAAAAACAAGCAAGGGACATCTGGAGAGGAGTCCTAGAAATCAAAGGAGGAAGAAATTTCAGAGAAATGGAGGGTGGCCATCAGTATAGTAGGTTTCAGAAGTAATGTAGGATGGTTTCCAAAAATTTTCAATTGGCTTTGACAAATTGGAAGTTTTTGGTGATTTTAGTAATTGCTTCTAGTGGAGTGACTAGAGAAGAAGCTAAATTCCAGTGGGTTGGGAAGCGCATGGGGATTAAAAAGTAGAGGTAGAGAATTTAGATGACATTTCAAAAGAACTAAAGTATGAGGGACATGAAAGGAATAGTAAGATTTCTGGCAGGGTGAGGGAGATGCAGAATAGATGGAGAGTTGCTTTTGAAGATTTGAGTGGCTTAAATGAATATTTTCTTAAATTCTGAAGAGGAAAGAACCAGTAGAAAGGAAGAAGATAATGACATATAAATCAGATGAATTACGATGATTGAAGAAATGAAAGCATATGGAATCCAGAACACAGATGGAAGGATTGTCCCAGTCACGAGGAAGAATACTTCCTCTGGTGGGACAGGTAGGAGAAGTGCATATGACTGTAGATACATTACAGAGGGATCAGGGAGGTGAGCTATGCCTTGCTGAAAAGGCAGTGTTTCTTGCTGAAACACTTGAAATCAGGTATGTTGCTTCCGTGAGAAGTGATTCAAGTCCACTTTCTGGCCCTTTCCTAACCCCTCACATAACACGTCTGAAGGGAGAAGGATAGTTTATGAACTGGTTAGAATGAATGTCTTGTTTACTTTTGGAATTGGATGTTGTGTTAAATTTTAGTTTATCATAGTGGTTCTTTCTCTTTTACTCAGATGGCTGGAACATTAAGCAAACCAATGACCTACTCTGTTAGATAGTCTTTTTTTTTCTTCTTCTGCCTCTTCTTGCCACTCAAATAGGAGATAGAAAGTAAGGAGGATTGAGTTTGGATGCATGCCATGTCATCTACATTCCTGCTTACCTGTTTTCCCCTGGTACCTTCCTCTGCCTAATTCCTGTTGGTTGGACCTGGTGAAATTGTCCCTTCTTCAAAGGGATTGCTAACCCCACATCTGAATCATGACCAGTGTTATATTTATGTGTCTCATAATAGCCCATTTTTTATGTCAAACAACTGTTGATATTTATAATTGCATGTTTTTGGTATTGTTGTTTCAATGTTGCTTTCCCATAAGACTGTAAGCTTTGGAAAGGTAGGTACAAAGTATATTATAACTTTAAGTTCCCATTGTTCCTTTTACAATGATCTGTTTAGAGCACTTCCCGGCCAAGGAACCATATGTCTGTGGTCCACAGCAGGATTAAGGTAATCTTGATTCTATGAACAAGCGCTGCAATGTCACTATAGCTTGTATACTAGTTGGAGGTAAAGGCAATTGATTATTAATGATCTGGCTGACATAACGGAAAACATACTCATTAAACTTTAAGAGGACACTGGCAATGTATTATTGGGAATTTTAAATGGTCCAGCGTCATTTGTTTCCTTTTTGTATTCTCACTTGATTTACTGTTTCTTAGTTGAAAAGAATGCAAATATCTGATTACAGACAGCCTAACCAGCTAAACACCAGACCAAACAGGAAAAGAAATGAGAAACAGATTAAAATTAATTCTTGATGTCCAACGCATCATTAGTCAGTAGGCACATAAGCAAGTGATTATTTTCTTAGTTAATTCAGGAGTGCTAGACCAAAGAAGTTAAGAAAAAGCTCTTTAACTTTTTGTTTGTTTCTGTTTTTAAAACTTTCAGAGCAGTGCAAGTAAACCTCAAAAGTGACAGGTAACTTGGTTCAGAGGCATAAGCCCTGCTGGAATTAAGCCTAAAGTTACTGTTAATCTTATTATAAAATTGTATTATATGTGTGTTTAAAGTGCTTCCCCTTTATGAATACGGAATAACTCAGAAGGCAAGGCAAGGCTTATTTAAATAAAGCATAAAAATAATTCCAAGCATACAATGATTGTTTGTGACCTCTGAGTTTCTATAGGATGATAGCAGCTTCTTAAATCCTAATCTTTCCACACATGCTCTAGAACCCATAGAGATCAACAAGGAAAGAAAATAAAACCATGAAAAACTTATGCCAAAAGCCTAGAAGTCAGAGAATACTACAACTTGGGCTTATGTCTAATAGGAAGACATCTGAAACCAACAAAACTCGTTTTGCAGCCCAGGCTGAAGGGGAGATTCAGATGAGACTGCTGAAAATCCCGAGCATGCAGCAGGGTAAAACTGGTGCCAGAAGGCAGATAAATTTCTCCTAGAAAAATGAGGTCTTACCCTGAGTGGAAAAATACCAAAAACAAGTAAGAGACGAGGAGAATCAGAAAACACTGGGTACTAAGAATCCAAAGGATTCCAAAGAACCTAAAAGTGTGGGACCAGAGGTAACAGTCATAGAAAGGCACTGCTTCTGGGAGAAAGGGAGCAACTTGGAAGGGATGAGCATCCCCTGGGCTTTTGAAAATGAAGAGAAAGAAAAAAGTATATGGAGGAGATTAGAGGTCCTACAGAAACAAAATAATGCATAATCGGAATATAAAACCCTCTTTTAATTGTGTCATTCATTAAAGAAACTGCACATCACTGTAGCAATTATATTCTAACTCTAGAAAATAATTAGGAAGAAAAAGAGAGAGTTATACATGATTGTAGGGTTCTGACATTTTGACCTGCCAGTAGCAAAGAGCATAAATAATACTGAGATCTTGGTTTCTAAAAATCATTCCTTGCTGAAAGGAACCAGGATTCCTTGGCGATATGGCCTATTGTAGGAAAGGTCAGAGAAAGTACAAGGTAAACCAGAAAGCGAGGAAGTGCTCAAACACAGATGAGATTCATATCAAAAGAATTCAGTAGTTGACTTGAAGTTGGGCCCAATGGATACATTTGGTACAGTGTGAGCATTACAGAGAATAATGATGGTAGTACATTAAACAATAATAAATATCTATGAATAAGAGTAAAGAAAATTTCATAATTATTTTGGAAAGAGGGATAGGAAAGATAGGAAATGATCTCTTAAATATAGGATTTAAGATCATACCAAATGATCTCAGCAAGTAAATGTAAAAAGAATTTCAGAATTAGAAACTCACTATTTTGTAACTCCTGATGTCATAGATATTTCCAGTTAAGGGTCAATGGCTGAAATCACATGGTAAAGAAATGTGGAGGACAGGATCTTTACAATCCCTTAAATTACGCATTAATTACAAATGGAAAATATGTCTTTGCAACAGAGAAATCAGTGGCCCTCTCATAAATCACTAATGTTATGACCTGGCATTAATGAAATGCAGAGAAAGTTACACAATATTACCTACGTGGTGTCCTTGCCAGAAATATTTTATCTGAATTTAAACATGGAACACACTCTGATGAATCCTGAAAGTATAACATACTGAAGAACAACTGGCCTTGACTCTGCAAAGGATTCAATGTAATTAGAAGTACAGGACAGTAGATCAACTCTTCCAGATCATGGAAGACTTAAAGAGCCATCATAGCAAAATACGATGGTTGATGGTTGAATTAGGTTGAATCATGGGGAAAACCAGCAGTAAAAAGTACATTTTGGGGAAAATAAGAAAAGTTTTAGTATTGTATGGGAGGGAAAATAATTTTCCCTTTACCCTTCTAGATTCTTGGCTAGGACACTATAAGGGTAGAAAAACTTTCCTTCTATCCTTCTAAGTTCTTTGGCTGGTCTAATAATCAAATAGACATAAAACAGATTAACAGGAGAAAGACAAGTTTAATTTCGTATGTGAGAGAGTCCCATAAAATATGAGACCCAAAAGGCAGCCAGGTAATTGAAGCTTATATAACATCCTGAGCTAAGGAAAGGGGTAGGGGTCTGGGGATACAAAAGGAAGGAAGGCATTCACAGGAATGCAGAGGAGATGTTTAGAAAACAACGGTTATCCTATTATGCAGGTAAGTTTCTTAGGTAAAAAGTTATCTCTGGTAATAGCTCTCTTCCTGTATAGGCTCCCTTTCCAATGTAAATTTAGGAACTTGAGGTAGAGGTAAAGAGCTTTTCCTGAATCTGTTGGGTTTTGATTGTTTATAGCTCAAAATAATCCTCCTGCCAAAGTAGCATATTTTGGGGTGGCAAATGCTGCTCCCCTTAAGTTCCACCTTTGAAACTTCAAATAAGTTTCACAACCCAGACGCTAAGTTGATAGATTGCTGCCTATCTCGTTGACCCAGTCTCAGCCTTGAGAATAGGTCAGTTGAGTTAACAGTTGTGTTTCATTTCAGGAGGTGGATGATGCAGGTGGGCTCCCAAAGTTAGGCTTGTATTGCATAAACAAGCAAACAGATATTTAATAAGAGGATTTCCATGGAATAGAGAGTTTCTATGGAAGAGAAAGAAAAATGAAGGTTAATGTTTGGAGCAAATTATGAACCCAGTGTCTGAGTCCTGAGAGCTGCCAGTCAAGAAGACCTCTAGATATCAGGCTTGAAACATCTTCAGATGGAGAGAGGGCAGACAGACAGTGGGAATCTGACGGATTTTCCTGGTTTGCAGTTTGAATGTCTCTGATGAGGGCACTGGGTGTACCAGTCTGAGTGGCCCATGCAGTAACAGGCACAAAGGAGATTGTCTAAACAAGCTATTGTGGTGATTTCTCTGGAGTTTATATCAAGTCATTCACGTTCTGTTTGCAGGGGTGCAGGAAAAAGCTTTTGTTCTCCCATCTAAGGATGGGAGAAAATCAGAAATATTAGTTTGGAGAGTTGTAGCCAGGTATTTGAGGGAACTGAAGGAATTAAAGATCCAGTCCACTTTACAGGCAAATAATAAAACCTCAAAGACAAGAAACAGCCCTAGAATCTAATATCCACAAAGGTGTGTTGCTGAAACATACTTTTTCTCTCTAAAAAATTTCTACACCCTCATTTTTACAAAGAAGCCAAAATAAGACTAATTTGTTTGCAAAGTAAGTCTAATTTCAATAAAACTTGTCCTGATTTTGTACAGAAGTGCAGCAAGAATAGTGATTGACCACATAAGCTCTTTTAAACATGCTTTGCCGGAATTTTTCAAAAGGAATCTCAGATTGAACTTTTGAACTTTTTTGTTTTTGGCTGTGCCCCGCAGCTTATGGGATCTTAGTACCCCAACTGGGGATCGAACCTGCACCCTCAGCAGTGAAAGCACAGAGTCCTAACCACTGGACCGCCAGGGATTTCCCCAGATTGAACTTGTAAAAGCCTCTCAAGGGTAGGAAGCCAAACCAAAGACTTGCCATCTGACTTCACTTGCAATACCTATAGATATAGGTGAATTCTTTTCTTCTTGAGGTTCCCCAATTATCCTGAGATTACTGCACCTGTCAAGAAGTTCATTACTCACCTGATTAGGCTGTTGGGAACCCTGTAAGCAAGGTTCCAGGCTGTCTTTTCAAGGGTTTTTATTGGCTCCATAAAGTCACCCTTAATTTCTTAAAGTTGTCTGGTCATATTTGATTCTATGTACATTATTCTCAAATATGACATTCCAGTCAAAGCCTTGGTTAATATAATCAGTTTCCAATTGTGTCCTGTTACAAGGAAAGCAGATATCTATTGCACTTATGCAGATAACTAACTGTATTGCCGTGAGATGAATACTCAAGAGTTTCCAAAATCTGGAGGGTCAGGTAGGGAGAAAAAGTAAATGTTTCACCTTTGTTTACAAAGGTGTATCTTACCCAATTGCTGCTAGCTTAAGAGAAAAAGTTTTCTTAACTCTGGGGAAAAAAACATTAAAGAACCAGCAAAGTTTCAGAAAGTTGTAAAAACTATAGTCATCCTAATTAGTTCATTCACTCCCGTGTTATTAATTCTTGTTATGCTTGAATACAGTTTTTCCATTAGTTCTGAAAATTCTTCCCCAGTTCAGTTCTGTGATCTTAAAATTATCAGAAACTTGGGCTTTTCAGAATCCTTTCCATGAATCTCCTTGAATATGCAGCACTTTTTCAGGAACACTTTTGCAAAAGCATCAGAGTAAAACAATAATTGTAAATGATAAAAGACTTAAAAATGTCCATGGTTAAAGATCCGATGAGGGTATATGGCCAGTATTGGGATTGCTGGGTCGTATGGTAGTTCTATTTTTAGTTTTTTGAGGAACCTCCATACTGTTCTCCATAGTGGCTGTATACCCTGAGAAAACCATAATTCAAAAAGAGTCATGTACCAAAATATTCATTGCAGCTCTATTTACAATAGCCAGGACATGGAAGCAACCTAAGTGTCCATCATCAGATGAATGGATAAAGAAGATGTGGTACATATATACAATGGAATATTACTCAGCCATAAAAAGAAACGAAATGGAGTTATTTGTAGTGAGGTGGATGGAGTTAGAGTCTGTCATACAGGGTGAAGTAAGTCAGAAAGAGAAAAACAAATACAGTATGCTAACACATATACATGGAATCTAAGAAAAAAAAAAAAAAGGTCATGAAGAACCTAGTGGCAAGACGGGAATAAAGACACAGACCTACTAGAGAATGGACTTGAGGATATGGGGAGGGGGAAGGGTAAGCTGTGGCAAAGTGAGAGAGTGGTATGGACATATATACACTACCAAACGTAAAATAGCTAGCTAGTGGGAAGCAACCGCATAGCACAGGGAGATCAGCTCTGTGCTTTGTGACCACCTAGAGGGGTGGGATAGGGAGGGTGGGAGTGAGGGAGATGCAAGAGGGAAGAGATATGGGAACATATGTGTATGTATAACTGATTCACTTTGTTATAAAGCAGAAACTAACACACCATTGTAAAGCAATTATACTCCAATAAAGATGTTAAAACAAACAAACAAACAAAAGAGCCGATGAGAGTTAATTAGAATGCAGCTGACAAAGAAACCTTATTATTTTTGTGACACACAACATTTTAATATAACTAGAATTACAAATGATAACATTATACCAGGACATATCAGATTTCTAGGAATTTCATACAATTTCAGGAATACTTATATTAATAATATATAGCCATACAAATATAATTTTTACTTCTTATTTGACACTGCTTCCCATGTAATTTAACATACCAAATAAGCTGAATTAGTGTAATATCTGTCTTTTTATAAGGAGAGATAACAAATCTTTTTATATGTTCTAGGGACTCTCTGGAAAATCCCAAAGTTAGATTGAGGTCAAAAAATCTTCATTTAGAATTTGATTTTGGCAAGTTTGTCAAGAATATCAAAAGTTTTGGACACTTAATAAGCTCACAGATAATTATGAAACAATACTTAATTATCTGTTTGACCAAAGTGACAATAAAAGATTTCAAAGGCAAATGCAGGTGGTTTTATAGTTGTTGGTAAAGCTTAGCTCTTTTAAATTGAGAAGATTCAGTTTTCATAAGTAATCAAATACCTGATTAAGACAACATGGAGCACAGGAAATTATTTTAATGACACACAAAATCTTTGCTTTCTAGACAGATTACTTAAAAGATAAAACTTTCACTATATCTTATTATCAAGAGCAGACTAATAATACAGGGAAACTTTGTCCTTTTAGCAGATGAAAGACTATTAAGTTTCAGGTTTTCACAGGTACACTATTGATATTAAAGCTTATTTAAAAATCTTTATAAAAGCAATTCAACTTTAGCCAGCTTGATTACACAAGGTAAAGTTCTCTCTGTCTTATTTTCTCTCTCTCTTCTCAACTTTCTACACCAGTCTATCCTTTATCCTCCTCTTTCCCATTCTGGAATAACCAGTTTTATTTTAGGACAAGTATACTTTCTTTTTCCTTACAAATTTATCTACATACCTCATACATTTTTTTGGCCAAGACACATCCTATGTTCTTTGCATACAGAATTGTGTCCTCTATTATTTCTCATATCTTTAATTATGTATATTAATTAGAATCCTTAACCCTTAGAAACCTTAATTTCTAGTGAAAACTAGGAAGTAAGCAATTATGAACAGTCACACCAGCGTTCTTTAGATTGGCAAATTTATGGATACATTTTATCATTTCTCGAAGCATGAATTTTTTTTTTCACTGTATAATCTTTCAGTGTGGAACAAAGCATGTTTATTAAGAGAGTCAAATTTATCTTTAGTTCATCTGTAATAAGAATCCAAAGATAGATAAATCCATGTTCAGTAATTAATGTTTCTGTATTTTATCTTATTTGGAAATGATCTATATGCTAAATGAATTTTCATCGTTTAACTTAACATAGCAAAACTCTAAAATTTCAAGTTACCAAAAAGATTTTAGAAGCTATTTTTAAGTACACATACCCTAAAATATAATTATTGCTATAAAGTTCACCTAAAAACTTTGATCCTACTTGCATCTGTCTAGATCACTTGCCCCCAACAATTATGTTTAGACTACTCATGAAAACTTCATGAGCTATTAGACAAATTCAGCCATCATCCCAAGCTATGTTTCTTGCTGACAAATTTTGCAACAGAGATAGCATGAATTTTACTAGTAAACTCAGGTAGAATAAAATTTGTTTACATTCATTATTTTAATTAAACCAACATGCATATTTTAATTAAACTAACAAACTTAAACTAGGTTTTATTTACTGAAGATTATCCCAGATTAACACTTGGGTTAGTTTCTATATTTCTGAGAGTTTTAGAAGACCCAAGTTTTACAAGCACTCGACCTTCAACCCAACTAAATAGAGCTCTTTTACAAATTAATTTTGGCAATACCATCCTAAGGTAGAAAAATACCACATATATACAACGTACATATATAGACACACATAAACACACAGACAGATGCAAACAGAGACCTTATAACTATAGTTTTAAAATGTTAGCTATGATTAAGGTACAGTAATATAAAACTCACTAGTTTATAAATGAACAGGTGGATCCAAATTTTGTTTTGGCAGTTGGAATAAGTGAAGTTCACCTGCTCAGATGGCTAAAGCTTTTTATTAATATTTGTGGAGAGGACATTTAAGATTTTTTTATTTGCCCAATTTCCAATTACCATCCCCCTCCTCTTTTTCTGATGAAAAACATCTCCCTAAAATTTGCATTTTAAAGGTATGGCTCTTAAGTCAATAGAGGAGATGGAGGTATAAAATCTACATCATAGAGAAAGTATCCAAGTTTTCTCCAAGATGGAGTTTTTGGGGCATATTTGCCTGTTTTCAGAGGTCCAGGGTAATTACTATTCAAATTTTTCTTTTTCTTAAGTGCAAGACAGTCCTGTCTCCAATGTCCTGGTTTTTAACAATATCTACAAGCATTTTGATATGAATAGGGGAGGTTTGGAGACTGGTAAAATAGGTGGAATTTGATTTGCTTCTAGAGCCACATTTCTGGGTTTTTTTAGAGATTTGTAAGACAAAGATTGTTGTTTCCAATTCCCCAAAGACCTGGATAACAGCCTGAATGTCAAGGAACTGATGTGCCCATCCAACTAAACTTGCTTCTTTATATCAGGGAGATTTCCAACTAAGATGAAAATCAAAAGATTTCTAGAGCTTGAGGGTTTAATGCAGTATGCCTTCAAAAAGTCCGTCTAAAGCGTTTAACAAAGACCTTTCTGAGTACAAAATTCAACCTCAGACCAATTCACCTTAGGGGGAAAACCTGTACTATTGCTTCTACTAGCCCCTAAACATTGGCCTCCAGGTGATCCATTTCCTGATCATTTGTAGGAGGGCCTGGGAGAACTTCTGTTTCCTCTGTTTCCTCTGCAGGGGGGAGGTGTTCCTCAGGGGACTGCCTGGCTTGTCTGATAGCTATAGTGTAATCAAGGGTGGGAAGAACATCCCTTAACAGCCAATCTAGGTTGCCGTGAGTGTGGTTGTGAATGGCCACTAAGCTTTCCATTCCTCTCTAAATTTGGTAAGATGTTCTGAAAGTTGAGGTAAAAGGCTTTATAACTTAGAAGATCTGCTGCTGTCTGGGGGACATGAATTTTTTGTGGTGTGGGTCCTGGATACAACCACAGAGGCATTGCATAGGAAGGCCTCAAGCTGGCAGAGCCTGTTTACAGAGCCCTGGAAAGTGGAAGGGGTCATAAGGGATGGAAAAATGATCCCTACCATCTGTCTCTGGTACTTCTGCTGAATTCAATTCCTTGCTTTTAGTATTTTAATGCGTAATCTGTATACCCCAGGCCTAGAGGTTAGGCCAGAGTGCTCTCTGTAAATCTTGTAAAGAAAGGGAAGTCAAAACAGGCAACTTGATGTTTAAGGGATTTGGGGGGAAGTTGGAGGAATCTGGGGACCTAAGGGAATTCACTGAGGTGATGGCGTTGGATTTTGAGAGGTAGGGTTTAGACCAGAGACCCAGAGATCCAAAAGATCTGGAGGGTCAGGGACGGGGAGTTGGGGGTAAAGGAATGTATAAGAGGATGAAAAAGGGGAATTTATGTCAGGTGTAGATTTTATTTTTGTTCTGAGTCTAATTTCTGTTCTCTTATCTTATGAAGGGAGTCCCTAACAATAGCCATTACACTGAAATATAGCCAATTCGAAGCTTCCATTGTCTGGCAATTGACAGGTAGGATCTTATATTAATCTCAATATCAAATCAAACCAATAAGACGGTTTATGGCTTAACCATGGATGCAAGAGATGTCCCAAAGGAGACTGCAAAGATGCAGCCCTAACAATATCTAGAATGAGACAATGAAGGTTGAGATGACAAAGGCCCCTTATGGATCAGGGCCCCTTGTGACCGAGTCCCCTGAGAGCTGGCATAGTCAGACAAAGAGATGCCAGTTGCAAGCCCAGATTGTTACCAGTGATTCTCATCAACTGGCTACCGCACTTGGAATCCCAGTCTTTGCAACTGGAAATGCACACAAGTATATGTACCTTCCAGGTGGTGGAGACTAGAGGGGATATTCTCACTGGTCATAAAGCTAAGCTCTTAAGCACAGAACACCACAAAAGGAAAACCTCCTCCCCTTCTTTTTTTTTTTTCATGTACACATTAATGGCTTCAGCTAAGCCTTGGGTCTCTTGGAGCCAAACTGATACCTAAGAGGGATGTACCACTGGATTGGGGATTGTGGTGTTTTACCATGTACCTCATGGCATGGAAATGTTCTTGAGGTTGGTGGTGACCTAGTCCATTTAGCCCATTCATGACCAACTTATCCTAACCTGGGGGTCTTTGAGTTAGGTTGCGAGTGCTCTAACAGCTTTTAAGTGCTCAGCTGTGCCCACCAATTTTGTGGCTTGCTTCTGAAATTCCCACTAGTAATAGCCTCTACCTCATGTGCACATTAACTCACAGTGCCGGTCTGGTGAGAACTGTGAACTCACCAGTCTGTGAGGCAGGCTCAAATGACAGGCTTATAGGACTTTTGCCTCTGTTATACACTGTGGTTTTCATCATTATGGCAAATGCCACAAAAGACATAAACAAAGAAAAGAAACAGTAGGAAAAGAATCAATAGAAAACAAGAGTACTCATATCAAATTTTTACCAGAGTAGGTATTCCTAAGTAACGAATTCACCCAGATATTCTCTCCTGCTAATGTAAATTTAGAAAAAGCAGAGGACTCTCACCACCTTCACTTCCATCAGACCCTGCAGGCAGAGATCTGGGAGACTGCCATGAGATTCCTTCTTCTGGCTTTTGTCAGAGGTCCCAGGATCTCTCAGCTGCAGCAGGCACAGAGTGAGCAGTGTCCAGCCAGTGAAGGTCCCTTCATGGTTGCCAACTCAAGTGGAAAAGTGTTCCTACTACCCTTCTAGGTTCTTTGGCTGGTCTAATCATCAAATTGACCTAAGACATTAACAGGAGAAAAACAAATTTAATTTTATATGTATGGGAGTCCCATAAAAATAAGAGACCCAAAAGGCAGCCAGGTAGTTGAAGCTTATATAACATCCTGAGCTAAGGAAAGGGGTAGGGGTCTGGGCATGCAAAGGGAAAGAAGGCCATTCACAGGAAGGAAGAGATGTTTAGAAAACAAAGTTTGCCCTGTTACACAAATCAGTCTCTTAGGTAAAAAGTTATCTCTGGTAATAGCTTTTTTCCTGGTACAGGCTCCCTTTCCAATGTAAATTTAGGCTGTTGAGGGGGAGGTAAAGGGCTTTTCCTGAATCTGATGTATTTTGATTATCTTTCGCTCAAAATAATCCTTATGCCAAAGAGACATATTTTGGGGTAGAAAAATGTGTTCCCCTTTAATCCTCCTATAATAAAATACAGAGTAACAGGAATAAATACAGAATTTTTAAAATAAATTTATTTATTTTATTTTATTTTATTTATTTTTGGCCACATTGGGTCTTTGTTGCTGCATGCGGGCTTCCTCTAGTTGCGGTGAGTTGGGGATACTCTTCGTTGCGGTGCGCGGGTTCTCATTGCGGTGGCTTCTCTTGTGGCGGAGCATGGGCTCTAGGCATGCGGGCTTCAGTAGTTGTGGCTCGCAGGCTCAGTAGTTGTGGCGCACGGGCTTAGTTGCCCCGCAGCATGTGGGATCTTCCCGGACCAGGGCTCGAACCCGTGTGCCCTGCATTGGCAGGTGGATTCTTAACCACTGTGCCACCAGGGAAGTCCCCAAACAGAATTTTAATAACAGGTATACCTCCTATATACATGGGAGGTACCCAGGAAAACTGGGTATCTCCCCAAATGACCTTAGATACCATCTCCAGCTACAGACAAAGAAGATGTTTAGTGTTGGGGGGCAGTTATGGGAGGTTACCAGGCAAAGCACAGTAAATAGGGATATGTTTGTTACGCAGATTTAAGTCATTGTCCTCTCTGCTGATAAGAGTTTCTAGAGACTTAGAGTCATCCTTCCTTTTCTGATATAGAGGGGGAGACACCCTTACAAATGGAGATTTCCCCTTGTAAATGTCCCTTACAAAAGGGTAACTTCTACTTGGTTTTCTGAGTTTCTCCTGAGTCTGCTCTTTTTTTAAAATAACCAGTCTAAAATAATTCTTATGCCAAAGAGGCATATTTTGGGGTCCCAAATTTTCCTCCACTTTTGTATAATGGATGATAGAATTGAGTTAATGTTAATTTTCATAAGTGTGGTAGTGGTGATATGGGTTTGTATCCTCATTACAGGCATAATGAAGTATTTAGAGGTGAAATATAATATCCTCAGGCTAATATCAGATTGTTTGATAAAAGAGAGATAGGTGTGTGTGTGTGTGTTTGTGTGTGTGTTTGGAGAGAGAGAGAGAGAGAGAACTGGCATTGTGGTACATTAATAGTTGGTATATTTATTCATTATACTGGTCTTTCAACTTTTCTTTGAGTTTGATACTTTTCCCACAAAAATGCAAAACATAAAATACGAATTAAAAATTTGGTTTAACTGCTTATAGACATTATCAACTGTATGTGTATTTATGAGGTTTTATAGATTTTAATATTTCATCTTTTTTTCCATAAATAATTGTATACCAAAAATCCATGGAACATCAATTTGAAGGAAACACTGTAAGTATGAATACCAAAAGTGTTGTGTGTAGTGAGTATCAGCTCATGTTTTTTTGTTATGTATATAGATGATTCTCAATGAATCTATCTGTGGACTCAAGGGACATTCTGATATCAGCATTCAGTTCTCTCCTTGAGTCCGTAGAATAAATGTACAAAAATCATAGTTGACTGTGAAAGAGAGTTTGACTTAGAATAGATTTTCAAGAAAGGTTCACAGTATTTTTAAAGAACAATAGTAAAATTAATGCTAGAGTAGATTAATGTCTGTGAATTTGGATTTCTTTTCAAGTCTTGAGATCATTTCTCTCCAATTAATTTCACAGAATTATTGTATAATGTGTCACCCAAGTAGAACTAACTATAACATATGGATGTTCATACATTATTTCAATTCTGTTTTGTTCTTTTTATACTATGAAATCTCATTATGAGGACACTGGATAATGATAGGTTTTACTCAATCTCACGGTAAGCTTAATATTCTGTTTTTATATTGTGTGAAATTTTGCGGTTTGGGGGGGAATACATATTACTTTGAGAAATCATAACCAAATCGGGTATATAGAATGGATTGAAATGGGAATTAAATGATCTGGTTAAAAGTATTCTAGCAAGACCTAGTAACTGGAAAGAAAATATTTTTAATAAAAACGATTATTTTGTAGTTTCATTTTCATTGCTAAAGCATATATTTCACATTTTTATGTTCAAAAAGCGAACATTTCCATTATTCTTTCTTTCACCTTCCACACTTGAGAAACCTATTTTTCTGTACCAGCGAGTGTCCTACTTTATAATAGTATCTCAAGTGCATTTCTGATAGCATTTATGCTATCATAAAAATTGGCCGTCTACTCTCACCTCTCTTAAAAATGATACTCTTAGATTAATAGATTACCTTCGCATGCTAGATATTTAATAGTCTCCCACCAAAGTTATATATAATTGTGCACCAGTAAGTACTTTATTCATAAATGCTTTGGTTCCGCCAGTGTTATATGATGTCACTTTCTCTACAGAAACTTTTATTTGCAAAAATAGGTCTACAGGATTCACGTCAGAATCATATTTAGAGAATTCCTCAGTCTACAATTTTCTGTAGTCGAGCAGTTTTCTGGAAAGGCATCTAACAAAGCAATTTTTACCTGATATACTGATGCTAGTTAATTGTTTCTTTTGTTTTTAATGTTCTTTAAGATAGATTTCTAATTATGGTACATATTATTTTCACATTTACTAATTTTGAGGTACTCTGTAGCACATAACAGAGTTTATTATAGTGGTTCACTTCTTGGAAGAAAATTGTGCTCTTTTGTGAGGAGTTTATGTTTATGATCATGGCTTTAGTTTGCAAAGCTCATTCATGTGAATTATTCATGTCAACAAATGTTTAATGTGTACTTACTATGTTCCATATATAAGGTTATGTACTAGAGATACAAGGAAAAGGAGGAAGAGAGAAGGACTGGCCCAAGGAGGAGGAGAAAGCATGATCTAAGACTCAAGGACTTAGTAAAGGACATTGATCCATTACAGTTTTTTTAACTTTTACTGTTTACAACTATTTAAACTTAATAAAACAGCACAGAATCACTAGTATATCCAAAACTCAGGTTCAAGATGTGATTTTTCCCTATTTGATTGGTATCTTGTTTTAGAATAAAATATTAGTGACACACATGAGAGCTCTCAAAGTCCATGGCATTTTCCTTACTGCGTAGTTACACACTGTCTAAAGTTTGACTCTACTCTAGCATCCATATTTTTATAAATCAGGACATTTGTTTATAGTTAGAAATAATATTCTACTCTTTTATATTTTGAACTTGCATAAATAATATATTTCCTTTTGTAACTTGCATTTTTCATTCAATGTTATGTTTTTCCCCTCAACAGATTTGGAGTTTATCTATTCTAGTTCTAGATTTTTAGTAATTAAAGGTCTAACATTCCTACTTGAGTGATCACAGTCTTATATTTAATAGCTCTAACCCTTACAGAAAACAACATTGATAAGTTTCAAAGCATTGGTTCTGATTGCATTTTATATCATCTCCATGTAATTATCATCTGTATTTTAATTGCACTTTATTTTTGACTTGGCCCCCAAATTAGTCGCACAATTACACAGTGTTTAACAGTTGATCCTTCTTGGATTTATCTACATGTATATCACTTTCTTTGCTCAGTATTGTTCTTTAATCCCACTTCTTCACGGAGAGTTTAATTCCCTTCAGTAAGAAACCTATTCCTTGGAAGTTTTACTATTGAGGGTCTATAGGTAGAAATTTCTGTCTTTGTCTGAAAATGTCATCTCTTTCATTTTTTAATATGGTTAGTTAAATGTTATATTCTAGGTTAAGAGTGATTTTTCCATTAGTACTTTAAGGATAGTGCTTTCAGTTATCTTCTGGCATCTATCGTTACTGATGAGAAGATTGCTACTAGTCTAATTGCTCTTTTTATTTGATATTCTTTCTTTCTTCCAAATTGTTTCTTAGACTTTCCTCTTTGCCATTATGTGATGTGGTTTACCAGCTATTTTTTAGCCTTGGTTCCCCAGAAAGCAGAGCCTCAGGCCAAGAGTTTATGTGCTATTATTTAATTAGAGAGTACAATCCAAGTGAACAGGATTGCAGGGCAAAAGCAGTGAAGCAGGGAAGGATGGCGATTCAATATGAGAATGCATGATCAAGCTGGGATTTGACCCCTGGAAGTTCTGTAAACTGGATCTCAAAATTATGGGGAGGGAATGTGAAGGAAGGAGAAAGAATTCATCCATGGGTTTAGCCTGTGGAGGAACTGAATGGGTTGCTTTAGGAATATTCTCACCTGCTGGAGTAAGGAGAGAGGTGGGGGATAGATCTGTTGGAATCATGAACACAGTGAGACACTGTCAGATCGTATATATAAGTAGTTTGCCAGTGTTGCACATTCTTTTAATGTGGAACAAAGGAAGGATGAGGCTGAGGTGAGGTATACGATACAGGGATATAGTCATATATTTGTTTTCATTTCTTTTACTGGTGACTCCATGCACTTCTTTTATCTGAGGATTTATTTCTAACTTGATCTCTGAGAAGTACTATTTCTTCAAATGCTTGTTAAATTCACTCTAATCTCACCTTCTAAAAATATTATTAGATGAATGTGGGTCTTCCGTTTTATCCTTTATTCCTTCATCATTCACATTTTCATTGAATCTCATAATTTTTTCTGGCTTATTTTCAACTTATAAAATTCAAATTCAGTTTTATCAAATATGTTATTTAAACTTTCTATGGAGTTTTGAACTCCAATGAACATACTTTTTATGCCGTTTTCTGCATCAATTGAGATGATCATGTGGTTTTTCTGTCCTTCATTCTGTTAATGTGGTGTATCACATTGATTGATTTGCATGTGTTGAACCATCCTTGCATTTTACAAATAAATCCCAGTTGGCCATGGTGTATAATCCTTTTAATATGGTGTTCAGTTCATTTTTCTAGTTGGATTATAGCTTATCTTTGAAGGTTCCAGCTTATCCTTGATCTCCCAACTTCAAATCATCTCTCATTCCTGACTGCCAGCCCTACTGACTTCAGGACTGGCACCAAGAGACAGGGGCAGTGGATTTACATAGACTGCTTAACCAAGTCCCACTATCATGTAAGGTTTAATCCCTATAATAAAGTCCTTCTAGTGGTTCTACTTCTCCAATCAAACCTTAGCATAGAGTTTATCTAATGACATTTGATATTCTGATCAAGGAAAAAGGGAGAAAGCCAAGGTGTAAAGTATAGGAACAGAAAGAAAAAAGATATAAAGGGAAATATATTAAATTTAGGATGATGCACTGAACGTAAATATGCTGTAAAAATCTAAAAACTGGATGAAATTGATTATTTCCTAGTAAAATATATATCACCAGAATTGATTCAAGAAGAGTGTGAAAAACAAAAGAGAACCCTTAGAAGCCCTTCATTGCTACTTTTGGTGAATTTGTCCACATTTCCATCTGGTTTGGCTTGGAGATCCCACCTCCATATTCTAGTGCTGGGCATGTGACCACGACCTGGCCAGTTAGAATCCCCTGAACTTGAGGTTTTAACAGAAATCCCAAGCTGAGTCAGTCTTTTGTATAAAGGCTTTCTCTTTGCCTGGGTTCAGTAAATTGGTAATATATAAAAATAGAGTTGCTATTGGTCATTTTTCTTGCCACGCCTTGGAGAAAGCTTTCCCCAAAATAATAAAACAAAACAAAACAAACTGCAGAGGGAAGAATATCCAAGTCAGAGAAACATTTTCTATTTATATCCTTTGGGCCCCCACACTTACCTGTGTCTGAAAGTATCAGCACTTTCAAAGTTTGGTGTATTGTGAGTCAATAAATTCCTTTTTAGCCTTTCAACTAATTTGTAAGGGTTCTCTAAAATTACAACTTATAATTAATACAATGACCATGGCAGCAATTGCATAAGATTTCAAGAAGCTAATTTTCTTGCAAAAATGAAGTTATGGGTATATACTCTTTCAAGTTCAAATACTCTGAAACTCTTTCCCTGTTGCTGAAGTTGTAAAGTCCTTTATATTGGATTTCAAAATACAAAAGAAAATAGACTCTGGTTCAAGATGTTTGTGAATGTAAGCATACGTAGCCGTTACCTTTGCCTCTCAAGAACCTATCATAATAATGGTGAAATCTGAAAGAAAGGGAAGCCCACTACTATAATATGCAAGGAGGGGGCTTCAGCTTCTGAGGTATATGTGTGCCCAGCAGAACTCCTGAGGAACTCAGGATGGCAAGAGGGAGAAGTAGACTGAAAGTCTATGTGGGGCAGAGTTACTTCACCTACACCTTTTGCTCCCAAGCAAAAAGCCTGACAGAAAGGCATTTAACCACCCTCTTACCAATTCTTTCTTTTAAAAGAGAGCCTTTTAAAAAAGATATGTAAAGACTGTTTCCAGGTGATCTATAATGGCCAGTATGTTTGTTACAGTTCCTGCCAAAGACTTACTCTTTCAACATTTGTAGGTTTTTAGAATAGTGGCAGGTCTCCATCTGTTCATGGTAAAACTAAGCCTTTCAGGTTCTTTCCTAGTCCATGAATTATTCCTATTTCTCCCAGGATTTATTTTTCTATTCTTAATATTTATCTTATTCTCTCTCTGTCATGCCTATCTCAAATATCTCCACAAATATTTATGGAACATCTACTTTGGGCAAGGCAGTATTTTGGGTGCTATGACTATTGTAGTGAAAATTACAAAACCCTTGCTTTCCTAGGAGTTTACATTCTTCTTAACATCTAGAGATATTTTGTTTTCTCTTCATATTTACGAATGAAGACCGTGAGCTCTGTGTTTATGATTATCTTTATACCTCTCGTTTTTCTGTCTTGATTATCTTTGCTATCTTCTTTATGTCTGTCTACTTTATAATTGCTCCTGTTCCAAAGGATTCCATCCATCTCCCTCCACTACTACCATGGAACATCCTTTCCCAGGCAATACCTCATACTTCTTTGACTTCAATCTGGCATCTGTATCCTAATTTTAGAAGCATACTTGATATTCCGTGATAGCTAGATGAACATTGCCACTAAAATATCACTCTGACATCTCAAATCTCAGAGATTCCAGCTGAATTGTCATCTGTTCCTCTACTATGACAAACAAGTTATATTGCATTTCTTATATCAGTGGAACTTCTCACCATCTACTCAGTCACCCAAACCAGAAACTTAAGGTCATCTTTAAATTATCCAAGCAGCCACCAAATTTTATTGTGCTTCTTTAATACTACTTGAATCTATATGCATCCATATCTCAACTGTCTCACCATTATTTCAGGACTTTATACTTTTTTCTTCCAGTTAATGCCATAACTCCGTAAGTGGGACAATCTAACTTTTTGACAATCTGTTCACATCCCTGATAGTTTGACCATTCTAAACATTGAAAAATGTTATTCCTATTAGAAAAATCATGTTGAGTGTGCATTGCTTAGAAGATCTAGTTCAACTCTTCAGCCTGCTACACAATACCACTTGTTACCTCTTTGGCCTCATCTCTTCATGTTTTGCTAATGTACTTACATCGCTTCCTCTTCTACCCCAGAGTATGATGATTCATACTTACTGTTTACTGAGCCCTAACTTTTCAGTGCATCTTTACTGTTGCATGCAGTGTTTATTTTGCTTAGAATGAAATTAATGACTTCATTTCATTGGCTAATTGCTACTAGTCCTGTAAGATACAACTCAGATATAACCCAACTTTAAGGAGTTTTGAATTATTAGTGTAGATTTCTCCTCCTAGATCATTCCGTTATATCCTGTGTCTGAATCTGTGTCAGGGCATCCCTCACGTAGAGTGTTACTGTCTGTTTATTCATCTGCCTTCTTTAAAATTTGATACATTTCTTAATGATCAGTGCTGTACTTCTTAACTATAACCCTAGCACCCAGCATTGGGCACATTCTTGGTCAGTGTTGAATGCCTGAAATAGTGATTTAGAAAAGGGTTGGCAGATATTATAACTTCATAGGCAAGAAACCCTATACAAGTATGTTAAGTAAGTGAGAGAGGTCTAGGTTGAAATAGATCAAATCCGGGATGCTAGGTAACAGTATTAAAATAGGTTTTTTTTGAAGAATAAAGGGTGAAAAATAAGTCTGGGATGCTCACAGTGGCCCAAAATTCTGAAGCAGTGTGTGTGTGTGTGTGTGTGTGTGTGTGTGTGTGTGTGTGTGTGTGTGTGTGTATGCCAGTAACTGTTCTAGTCCTTAGAAATGTAGTAGTAATTTTAAAAAAAAAAGAAAGATCTTTTGGAGCTTCTACTTTGGGATAGGAATGGGGAAGAAAACAAGCACAAGATAAATAAAAAATGTTTTAGACAGTCACAAGTGCTACTAAAGAAAAAAAAAAATACACCGCCAGAATAGAAGATGACAAGGCCAGGGGTGGTAGGTAACTGTGTTGTGACTGGTGACGTCAGAATGGATAACCCAGAACCCGGAGTTGCCTTATAATTAGTGTCTGTCCTCTACGAATGGTGGATGAGAGAAAAAGGAATTTCCCCAAAGTGCTTTTCCAAATCCCCACATTTTTGCAGTGATGTTAAAGATGCTGGCTTGATGATTAAAAATGGAGAGTTTTGAATATCACACAAAGGGGAGCCTCCTATTTCATAGTGAAAAAGCCTGAGTTAGGATGGTAAAGAATTTTCAAATCTTAAATGAAGTCACAGAAAAGAAATACAGTTCAGATTTCCATTCGAAATTCTCATACCAGGAAACTTCTCATGGAAGGGAGTATACATTCACCTCTCAAATAATGAAAAGACGTGAAATGTTTGGTTAATTGTAGTAAAGAAGACACTGAAGATCTCAAAGTATTGTATATTGATAACAAGTGATATTACTTAACAGAAACGTCACATTTCTTTGTGAACTTTCCAGTACATGCAGTGTTTTGATGTTCATGTTGTTGAGTGCTCAGGCTTGTTTGCACTTACAAAAGAATCTTTATACTTAATTCTTCGTGGAATATGGAGAGCACAACTTATTTTCATGGTTAGCCAAAAAAGATAGACGTTATATTGCTATCAAAAACCTATCCACAGGCTATAACTACTTTCAGAAAGAATTTGTTATTCAGATAAGGGTTTTGTTTTGGAATTAGGGCAAAATAAACAAATATTTAAAAAACTACAAAGAAAATACAGAGAAAATTCTTAAGATGGAAATGTTTATGCTCACAATCACGGTGAGTGATGCTGTGTATTTAAACTGATATACTGTAATGTAAAAAACGTATCAGGTTGAGCTCAGAAGATTCAGGTACAAATCTTCTCAATTTCTGATTTGTCAGGGCAGATAGAGAGGAATATGATTTGGAAGAGCAATATAATACTCAGCAATTGCTTTGAGACAAAAATAAGTGGCTCTATAGTTTCCAAGTCAGAGTGTTAAATTGGGTTTATGATATAAGCAGCATACACTGGTAGAATGAGATAGGGTGATGTGAAGTAAAGTTAGAGCGATAAGATATTGGTGGTTGTTCAAACAGGAAGGATACTGTCTTCTAGGAGCTTCCGTAGCAGGAATTAGGGATTCCATTCTTGGGAAAAATGGTAGAATATAATGTCATAGTGGGCCTAGAACCAAGACATTGAGCCATTTACTGGTCTAGGACTCATTATAATCATTTTCTCAGTACAGGATGGATCCCAGATGAGAAGTTGTATTAGTTTTCTGTTGCTGCATAAGAGATTAGTACAAATGTAATGGCTTAAAACAGCATCCCTTTATTAGCTCACAGTTCTATAGGTTGGGATACTGGCATGGAGTGACTAGGTTCTGTGTTCAAGGTCTTAAAGGTCTGAAATCAGCATTTTTAAACCCTTGTCAGATAATTCTAGCATCTAATTCATCTTGGGTCGGCATCATCTGTCACATCTTATTCAAGCTGTCATGTATCTGGTTCTTGGTATAAGTAGTGATATTTTATTGTCTTTTGGACATTTTGGCTATTATGTTAGGAGACTTTGGTCCCTATGTAAAGTGTTTTGTTTTGTTTTGTTTTTTCAACTTTTAGCAGGCATTCACTCTTTATAGGTTTGGCACACATCTCCTGTACTTTTACGGACTGTGGTTCCACGATAACCTAATTTTCAGAACCTTTGTGGTACTCTTTTGGTCTGTTTATCTTGTGCAGGTGGGGTTACCTCTGGTCCCTTCTCATGCTGCTCATGGGGTCTGAAGCAGCTTCCCCAGGATACGGCCCTTGGTGCTTCTGGTGAGGGAAGGGAATCTCTGGAACACTTGATGAGGAGTCCTTCCTGGGCCAGGCACTTGTGCCAGGGTCTCCCTGGACTGTAAGGATGGAGGGCGCTTACCAGGTTGAGAGCTTTCTGTGGAGGGATCTCCGTTGCTGGTACCAGCAAGTTGCCTGATGTTTCTGGGTGGGGAGAGGAGTCTCAGGCCCATCTGAGGAGAGCATTTTCCAGGTGGGAGCTTTTTGTGGTAGGATCCCTTTTGCTGGTACCCTTAGCCACGGATGTGTCTGGGTGGTGAAGGGGGATCTCAGGCCCAGGGGGGAAGGAAAGCACTTTCCCTGGTCGTGTAGTGTCATCAGGGCTTCCAAGTGTTCCTCCTTGCAGGTTCTGCAAGGCTCACCTGGTGTTCGGGGGACCCCCATTTGATGTGATGGAGGAAGAGCCTATTTGAGCCACTTCCTGTTACTAAGTTGGGAGTTAGGAAATGCTGGGCCTGGATCACATTTTTTTGTTGGTAGAGGGTCATAAGGTGCCCTGCCATGAGGTTGTTCTTCCATTCTGAGGGTCCCTAGGCAAATTCACCTTCTTTAGACCTTTCAGAGCTGTCCTTTGGTTGTCTCATATTATTTCCAGGATATATAGTTGTGCTTATAAAGGGGGAGCCGGGAGAGAGAAGTACAAACCATCTTATCTGGATTAGAAGTCCTCTCTGTGCCTTTTAAGTGCTCACCTGATTAGGTCAGGCTCACTCTGGATAATCTCCCAATCAACTGTGCTATATATATCATAATCTAATAATGGGAATGATATTCCATCACATTCACAGGTCTCATACTCAAGGGGAGGGGCTACTACAAGGATCGTTGGGCATCATCTTAGAATTCTGTCGACCACAGAAGGTGCATGTGAATGTACTGAAGCATTAATTAAGCAATTATCATCCCTTGGAAGGTTTTAATCTGTTAGGATAGTATGAAAGCCAAGTACTGTTACAATTATTCTACTCACTTTAAATGAAGTGTATCTGATATCAAAAATACTTCATAAACATCAGAATATTCAAACAACTTTCAGAAGTTAATGTCATTTCAGAGGTTTGATCCAAGCCTTCATTTCTGGCCATGCAGGTATCTTCTGTGCGAAAAATATGCTACCTCAAAGATGTTTTAAAAAACTTCACCACCACTCCCCGTTTATATTTTGTAGTTATGTGCAAATACTGTGGCTGCCAGCAATTCACATAGAAAATAAAGGTCAGTGATGTTTCTGACTTTAACTTTTTAGAGAAGGTTTATACTTAACACTGCCTACATTTGTATAGGTTGCACATTGCACAAAATTTCTGACTATTGCTTTAGGTTATAATACAATGTACTCTCACCTATACCAGGATTGAAAATTTTAAGCACAGTTTTCTGGACTGGCCAATACACCCCCCATAAAATAGTTTTCAGGCTGAATTAGGAGAAAAAGCCTTCACTATGTTTAGGTTGGAAGGAAGCATGACCTAAATTTTGATTTCAAATACTCACGGTTTTGGGTGATGGTTTTACTGGGGACAATTAGAATTGAACTATGTAGACATGTTTTTTGAAGCCAAGTTTTACCTTTAAGGCTTTCGTATTGCAGCTTGAGAGGCTCCAAGCAGCAGTTGGGTACTTTGGGTCATTCACACAAGGATTAAGAGTCATATATAAACCAAAAAACCCTTTATAAGAAATCAGAATCTGTTTTAAAAATTAATTATATGAACTAAACATATATAGAAAGAAATTGAAGCTTGAATATATTTAAGAAGCAAAAATTAAAGACATACCTATAACTGCCCTTTTTCCTTAGTTGTTTACAATCACAGCACATCAACGTGTGACATGTTTAAGAGAAAGGTAATTCAGTTCTAAGGCTTTGTCATCTTATCACTTTTAAAAATACAAGATCCGAGTAGATGAAAGGAAAATAGAGAGGGTCGTTAAAGAGCTGAGTCATAGAGTGGAATAGAGGACAAGCGGAAGAGGCAAGAAGGCGCACACAGACTGGGTGTGAAGAGAGTTGGGAATACTGGTTGTGGGAGATGGTCTCTGATTTGCTTATCGGATCTACTCGCCATCCTTCTTAACCCTGCTCCGTGATTCCAGGAGGCTGACCTTTGTCAGCTTCATCGACCAGTCTCTCTGTGTCTTCAGGTTGGGTTTGGCTAATGTGAAGTACTGACAAGAGATGAGAAGTCAGGAGGAAAGAAGGTAAGGGTATTTATTTCCATGATCTGCCCCCTTCCAAACTTTAGGTTGGCAGTGGATGCCATTCTCTAAGGTTACGTCTCGTCGGGGGGACTCCTACTACAACTCTAAGACCTTCTGGGTTGCAGGAACGACCATCTCTCTGTGCCCCTTCAAACCTAGTGGTTGTAATACTGGCTTCTCACAGTTGCTAGCCTCAGGGTACTTCATCATCTCCTGGTTTCCCTTCATTCTTTACACACTTTAGTCTCTTCATTAAATGCTATCCCATCACTCTTGTAAAGTGTGCCATCAGTTTTTAGCTAGAACTGACTGATACATTGGTCGTGGGGAATAGGAGAAACTTTAAGGTAGTGTTAGGGAGGTGGGATAAACTGCTGTGGAGAGAGATAGGAAGAGAAGGGTTTCAAAGCTTTTTATGGCATTCTATGAATGTAACATGACTTCTTTATGTGAATGACTCTAATATAGTCTTAAATTGCCTCTTAATTATTGACATTTGGTTGGGTTTCTGTTTCTTTGCATGCACAACCAGGATTGAACAGGGCTGAGAGATGTCTGGGATTTACGTGACTAGATAATACTGCTAGGATCTATCTAGATTCATTACATCATATGAAGACATTTCTCCCATGGAATCAGGAACATCCCAACCCAGTGCACATGCTAAGTTTTTATTGAAATTCAGTGAACTGCTGTGGTGTGAAGTTAATTTTTATTGTCAAATTGGACAATATTGTTTGACTTTTTAATATTTCCTTTTATGATGGAACAGAAATTGGGGAAAGCCCAATAATTCCTTCAGGAACTAGTGATTCAGTTCAGATTGTTATATATAGATTCAGGTTGTTATATTTAAGCATGAGTAACTCTAAAAGTGGACATGAGGCAGGTGACTGTTGTTTGTCCGTCACTGTAACACTTTACATAGCTGAGAATTCAGATCTCAATTAGGATTTTCAGGCTCATTGGAATCCACTACTTGCCCACGACAAATAGGACAGGTAGAGTTCTCAGAGAGCCAGCGATCAATGCAGTAAATGTGATATTCATGGGAGCAAGGTAGGATGCGAAGCTTGCTGTTTTCGTTGTACTCTGTCATGCAAATGCTGCAAGCTTTTAATGCATCATTTTCATCAAAAGATCTTACAGCCAAGTTGTCAATCTGTGCTTTGCTGAGTCCTGTAGGTTGGTCTAGATCATCTTCATCTAAGTGGAAAATCTGTTCCAGATTAAGGAAGAGCAAAGAGTCACTTTCATCAGATATTACTGGGGTCATTTGTCTACCCCCTTGCCTGGTCTCTGATGGTAAGTCTGATGATGAGTTTCTTTCTTCAGTGCCTTCAAACATCAGTGAGCTAATTTCTGAATTTTCATCGCTTGAGCTGGCATTGGAAATAGGATGAGAACTGGAACTAGACATACAATTGGGGCTTGAATGACAAATCAGTGTGGAACTTGAATGGGGATTATAGCTAGGATTTGAATCGGAACCAAATCTACTACTGCTACTACCATTAGGACCATCGCTGTCATCTGGTGACTCTGGCCATTCCATGCTTTGACTTGGAGGTGAGACACTATGCTCTAAATTACTGTCACTGTCCATAAGGTTACTTGAGTTACTAAATTCTGTCATTGTCTGCCTTAACGTGCTCTGAATTGGAACAGATGTTGTATCATCTAAGCTAGTATTTAAAATTCTACAAACGGGATTTCTGATGGTAATGACATAAGCTCTCACATCTGCCTGCTCAGAATGTGAATACATATGCCTCAGTCCTCGTTCACTTTCAGAACTGACGGTGTTGTTTGGTGTCTCAGATGTTAACTGAGTTCTACTAGCTGTGCTGTCTCTCTGAGAATATGCTCCAGAATGAACTTGTCCTACTTCAAGATTGAAGGGTATGGTCAGATATACTTCCCTCATTCCCCAAGATTCATCACTGCTGGTTGTATCTGGAGAATCTTCTCCATGAACGGCATTCCTTGTTCTAGAAGTTTCAATAAGACCACTGTTTTGCAACTCAAATCCAGTCATTTGCTGTCTCAATATTTCTTGGTGCTCAGTTCTAGAAAATCTCACATTCTCACTTACCAGAGGCTGCTCAGAAGTCTGAGATGGTATACTACGATTAAGTCTTTGTACACTTTCCCTAAGTGAACGTGGAGGCGACCAACTTTCAATTCTTGCTCTGGTTCTCGGATACTCTGGGCTCCTACTTCTTGCTCTTCTCTGACTTCTGGTAGGTGAGAAATCCACTAATGTTTCAGTTGTATCTTGTTCAGACATAGATGGTCTTGTAAATATTGATTCAGATTGTGGATTTTCCACTTGCCTTTGGCTGTCTTCCATATTTTCTCTTCTGGGAAGTCTTGCAGATGCTACATATTCATTCTCTGGATTTGGACTCCCATTATCAAGGTGAAAATTTCTTTCTAAAGTGAATCTGAACTGGTCACTTGTAGGATTAATTTGGCCCTCTTCTCTCCCAGATTGGTTTTCTCTCTGTCCACTTGTCATATTTTCAGTTTGTCCAAAACAGTTAAGCCCGTCTATTATAGAGTCGCCACTAGACATATCATCTGGAGCATCTCCTCCATCTGTTAGCAAAAAAAATGGGGAGGGGACATGAAAGAACTACCAAAATTAGAACCATCATAAAATAGCACTCTGAAACTTTGTTTCAAAAACAAACAAAAAATGAGAACTTAAATACTCAGATGTTTTAAACTGATTTCACATTTATAGAGTTAATATTTTATAAACTACACTGTCTAGATTTATAAGTAAAGGTAGAAAAGTTTCAATTCCATCTGAAAAAGAGTGAGCTAATCCTAGATAAACTTAGAGAATTTTTTAAAAAGGGAATCTGGAGGAAGTCTATTTTGCAATATTTCATCATATACACAGCCCTGTGTACCAGCCCTGTGTAGGAGGAATACCAGCCCTGTGTAGGAGGAATGTCAAGAGACTTTTTTTTCAGTCCACTGTCAAAACACTAATGCAATTCAACAAGGTAAACACCAGTTAAGGTACAATGCTAGTATTTTAGTTCAATTTACATTATTGTCTAATTTTCATTAGTCTCCAACATTACTATTTCTAGGCTCTTCACTTATGTGCTTTTTTTTTAATAACATTTCCATCTTTTGTTTTTTTTAATAAATTTATGTATTTATTTATTCATTTCTGGCTGTGTTGGGTTTTCGTTTCTGTGCGAGGGCTTTCTCTAGTTGCGGCGAGCGGGGGCCACTCTTCATCGCGGTGCGCAGGCCTCTCACTATCGCGGCCTCTCTTGTTGCAGAGCACAGGCTCCAGACGCGCAGGCTCAGTAATTGAGGCTCACGGGCCCAGTTACTCCGCAGCATGTGGGCTCTTCCCAGACCAGGGCTCGAACCCGTGTCCCCTGCATTGGCAGGCAGATTCCCAACCACTGCGCCACCAGGGAAGCCCCACTTATGTGCTTTTGATAATATATAAGCTGTTTTAAAATATAAGATTATTGCGCAAACATAAACAAGTTTTATAGGTTTAAAAGTATTTGAATTTTGAATACTTCTTAATGTTACCAAGATTTTTAATTGACATTAAATTGAAGGTCAGATCAAATGAATAGACTGAACCTAGCATGGTACATATAAGACCATATTCAAGAACCAAAGTATTACAGTGTCCTCTTCATTAGACAGTAAAATCCTCTACTTCACACTGGGAGAGAAGGCACCAGACCTGAGGTTTGAGCACGGCTTCTCAGCCTTAGCACTGTTGACATTTCGGTGCTGGACAATTCTTTGTTTGGGGAGCTATCCTGTGCATTGTGGGATATTTGGCAGCACCCCTGGCCTGTGCCCACTAGATGCTAGTGACACCCATGCCTCCCCTGCGACAACCAAAGATATCTCTAGCCATTGTCAAATGTCCCCAGGTGTTGGAGAGAGCAAAATTGTCCCCAGTTGAGAACCACTTGATTAGAATGTAAAATATTTGTTTGCTTTTTTTACATGTGTATGTAGAAAAAATAATTCAGGAAGTAGGAGGGACTTTCAATTGAGGTAGAAAACCAAGAAAAGTACAGATAGGCTACTTCACACTGTTTCCCAGTTAAAACAACCCAAATGTGAATCAGGAAAACAAACAAACATACCTTGACATTCTCACCAAAAATCAAGTAAATGCCAGTTCTTTTTATGAGAAGTTACTCACCAAATTAATTTATGTCACTTCTGTATAATTAGTTACTATGTACTATGATGAAGTTACTATTTACTATGATGAAGTTCCTTATTCATCCCATCCTATTCCCTCCAAAAGCAAAGTATACCTGTATTTTCATCTGAGTCTTGTGGTGGGTTTTCTTTAATTAGCTGAAGTCTTCTCAGCAACTCTTCTTCTGTACTTTCACCTGGAATGCCTAGAAGATTGTTGTCTCTCATAAGTTTGTAATCTTCTTCACTCAGATTGTTGACAAGCCTGACGAAATCTTCTTCCCGAACCAGTCGGTCCGTTTGACTTATGCGTTGGGCCGGAACTCCATCTCCTTCATCGTCGGAATCCGAGTTTTCCATCTTAGTAAACAAGTAGAAAATGATCTGAAATTCACGACATAGTGTTGAAATTCACCAACGGTCGTTTAGTGTTCTTTGCTTTCTACCTCTTGCCAGAGTGTCCGGTTCCGGTTCCGGTTCCGACTCAGTCGGATGACCCTCCGCACAGGTTCCTCCCTTCTCCCGTCCCCGACTCAGTTCTGTAGCCGCCTGGTGACGCAACAGGTGGGAGCCGCGTCTATCCCAGAACTTGCTAGACGTTGCCTAGGCATCCATTATCTTCCCCGCTGTTACCGGGTAGGGACTGGATTCAGGTTAGGTTTCATTTCATTGAAAACCAGCCAATATTACTGAGGGTTTATAGTGTACCAAGCGCCGTCCTTCACCTCGTTTCACCCACATGAGCCTATTCTCAGGTTTTCAGGAGGCGTTTTCAGGCTCTGATATGCTCTATTTATTCGTTACCTTACATATGACTGCCTTCTTCAAAATGCCATGCCAAAGTCAGCCTAGTTAAATGCAGCAGTTCTCATTTTCAGGTGCCCAGGGACCCCTCCGCCTTTTCTCCTCATGAATTTCTCAAATCATAGACTCTCACTAAGAAAGCCCACAATTTGTGATAATTTACCAGGGCCCTAGCTGAGTCTCTTTAGAGTGTCCTCTCCCTTTTAACTGTTAATGGCTTCATCTTGCATTATACGGCCCTTCAATCTTGTTTCAAACAAACAAACAAGAAACACCAAAACTCTGGCAGGCTTTTCTGCTCAGCCAGGGAATTCCTTCTCCACAAAAGCATCAGGTTCATTTTTGTCCTCCTTTCTCATAAATACTATAAATCTTACTTAAAGAAAACTAGCCAGAACATCACAGGAACTTTTAAGACAGATACATAATAGTTACTTTGTCTGCCACAATGAGTACTGACTTTGCTGATTTTGTTGCATGTATATAACCTGAAAGGCTTGGTGAAAATAAAATAATGCTCATTTGCCGTGCTATCCGAAGGAGACCTCTAAGAGCTTCTGGACTCATTAATATTACCAGCCCCACTTAACACTTGTTTAGGAGCTCTTTGTTCAACTTATTCATGTAAAGACAAGATTTGGCTGCTGAATTTGAGACTTTATTCAATTTGACTTATTTAATAATTAATCCATCCAACATAAACTGGGTCAGTTATTGCCTCAGCGGCTAGAGATATGTCAATTGTTGAAGCAGTTTGTACTCCCAAGTAATTCACACACCAGGTGAGGGAAACACCACATGGAAACTATCAAAGTACAGTATATTTTATCATAGATTTATATATGCAGTATTGTGTAAGTACAGAGAACTGTGTAGCAATTATTTAATGGGAGTTGGGAAATGTTTCACAGAGGTATTATATTTAAATCTGAATCTTTAAATATAATTATACTTTCTGTAGATGGAAAGTGGCAGTTATGTGTTGCTAGAGAAAGACTATGTCAGATGGAAGAAGTAGACTTGAAAGACCTTGGCTTGTTTGGGCAACTGTGGCCACAATTTTGGGGTTGGGTGGAAATGTGGAGTTAATCTCAGAAAGAATACTTGACAAAAGCTATAAGTTGAGTTTTGATTTTTTTCATGTAAGAAATAGGACACTGATTAAGATGTTTTGGTATTTTTTTGAGAACAAGCAGTAGATTTTATTTGTGTCTGCTTAGCGTCCCCTTAACATACTTATGCTAATAGCATCCTGATTTTCATGGGGGAAAAACCCATTCTACAGTCTTAGTCCACTGGGTTTAGGTTTAGCTGAATTCACTGCCATGGCTAGAGGAGAGGACACATGATGCAGCCATGTCCAATCAGTATACCTCAAATCGGTTACGGTAATTGGGCATGTGACCGAAAGTACATTTAAGAGTTAAATCTGAGATGTTGCGAGAAATCATTTTCCACTGCGGTTGCTAAGCTGGTAGGATATAAACCTGAAGATGCTTGTGGCTATGTTATGTCCCAAGAATGAGGAACATTGACATAAAGAGACAGAGGAAAACCATAATGGAGAAAGAGCAAGATACCTGAGGAAAAATTTGAGAAATACCTGAAGCTAGATGTGCCTTAAGATTTTTAGATCTGTAAAACAACGTATTTCATTTTTAAAATGTAAGCCTGTGAAAGATTCCTGCCACTTATCATTGGAAGGCTCCTAAGAGTTGTAACGGGAGAGCCATATGATTGGTGATGTAATCAGACGTCAAAAAGTAATTTGATACAGGGCAGGGGGTCAGGGAATGAGTGAAATATGTGTGGGAGATTAAGTGGTACAAACCTCCAATTACAAAATAAAGGAGTCAAGGGAATGAAATGTACACTGTGGAGAATATAGTCAATAGTAATGTAATATCTTTGTATGGTGACAGATGGTAACTAGACTTGTGATCATCTTATAATGTACAGAAATATCTAATCACTATGTTGTGCACCAGTGACTAACATAGTGTTGTAGGCCAAGTATACTTCAAAAGACAAACAAACAAACTAATAGAAAAAGAGATCAGATTTGTGGTTACCAGAGGTGGGTGGGGAGGTTGGATGAAGGTGGTCAAAAGGTACAAACTTCTAGTTACAAGATGAATAAGTATAGTGATGCAATGTATAACATGATTAATATAATTAAGACTGCTGTATGTTGCATATGAAAGTTGTTAAGAGTAAATCCTAAGAGTTCTCATTACAAGGAAAAAATATTTTTTTCTTTTTCTTTTATTTTGTATCTGTATGAGGTCATGGATGTGTGCTAAACTTATTGTGGTCATCATTTCATGATGTATGTAAGTGTAGGGGAACAAAACTTGCCACTGCAAAATGTTCCTTTGGTATGCAGATGATTTCAAGCTGAAAAAAAATCTAGGCCCAAAAGTCTCAGGAAGAAACTTTGACCTTGCTCCTAACCGCCTAAAAAAGTTTAGGTAGAGGGCCAGTCATTCCCTGGTAGAGCTATCACCAGAGATATCTGCAAAGACTACGGGCTGGTAGTGGTAGGAGAAACTCAGCAGGGCCTAGAGATCAGAGTCCACTCTGTGTCCCTCGTCTCTCTACACGGCCCATCTACCAAACATTTGCTTTTCCATCTTCATGTAAATCACCTTGCTCCCATTTGAAGTCTCAAACAGTACCCACAACATCCTCTTTTGTTTTTAGCCGAAGATGATATTTCAGGTGAGGGTTTCAGCCGTATTGGTCATTCAGTTTTCCTGGGTCTCTCCCATATGTACATGTTATTAAACTTTGTTTGATTTTCTCCTGTTAATCTGTCTATGTTAATTTAATTCTTAGACCAGCCAGAAAAATCTAGAAGGGTAAAGGAAAATTTCTTATTGCCCAACATAAGTCAAATCATTATGCTGTACGGTAAGTCCCCTACAAAGGAACGAATTCCATTCCGAGAGTGCGTTCATAAGTCCAATTTTTTCGTTAAGTCCAACAAAGTTAGCCTAGGTACCCAATGAACACAATCAGCTATATAGTACTGTACTGTAATAGGTTTATAATACTTTTCACACAAATAATACATGAAAAACAATCAAAAAAGTAAAACATTTTTAGTCTTACAGTACAGTACCTTGAAAAGTGCAGTAGTACAGTACAACAGCTGGCATACAGGGGCTGGCATTGACTGAACGGGCAAGAAGAGTTACTGACGGGAGGAGGGAGAGGAGGTGGGAGATGGTGGAGCTGAGGGATCGCCAGCAATAGGAGACGGAGGGCAAGCTGCAATTTCACTCGCGCCTGACGTTGATGGCACAGGTTTGGTTCCTTGCTGGTTTCAATTCTGTCTCCCCTTTTGAAAAAACAATCCAGTGATGTCTGCATAGTAGCTCTTCTTTTCTTGCCATAGATGATGACACAGTAGTACTGGATTGCATTCTGAATGGCTGCTGCAACCTTTATGTACTGTTCTATGTTTGGATCCTATGCCTCAAAAACTAACAGTGCCTCCTCAAATAAAGAAAATCCCCTTGCCATTTCCTGCATCGTGAATCTCTTTGGTTCTTTAGTTACTTCTTCTTCCTCTTGTCTCTCTTCATCGTTTCTCTGGGCTGCCAATTCCATCTTTTCGCCTCGCTCCACTCTCTCAATTATTTTCAGTTTTGTTTCCATCGTTATCACTGCTTCTTAGCAGTACCAGCTACATCATCGCTGCTTTTATGCTTGCTTCCGGACATCCTGGGCTTGAAATAAAGATACTGTACTACTGTATTCTATACAGTACTGTAAAGCACACAAAAGCACAACCACTTGTAGAGGATGCACACCCATGACAGTGTCCACCAGACATGTGAACTAACTTACGTGATTGGACATGTGACCACACGTTCGCATATTTGACCTTTCACAACTTGAAGGTTCGTGTGTAGGGGACTTACTGTATGCCTTAAACTTCGACAGTGCTAAATGTCAAGTATATCTCCATAAAACTGTAAGGAAAAAAAACAAGTGATTTACAATAAAGTTGCCATGTAAAACTTACTTGCTTTTGTCCATTCTATAAAGTTAACATGTTTATACAATTTAAGTTTAATTGGATTTAGTTTTTATGAAAAAATAAGCAAACAGAATTTTTCTGTCATTTATTTGTTTAATTAGTATTTATTAGGCTTTGAAATTCTGTAAAGTTGAAGGAAATGAACATTTTCATTTGATTATGAATGAAATGTGGTTATGACATATAATGTTAACATTGTGAATAAATTTCCTACTTCTTTGTACCATGAGGTCCTTTCAAAATGTCCCTATTTTTGTATGTGTTTCATTTATTATACAATGTATTCTGATACCTTGGCCCGGTAATACTCATTTAATTCTCATATGAAGAGAAAATATCCCGAGGTAAAGTACCACTGAACACTTGGCTTATATTAAGAAACAGAATGGTCCTGGTGGGAACTAAAATGTCTTTCACCGATAACCTTACTAATGAGTGAGATAATGTTATGTGACCAGTTAGCTCCCTGGTGGGATTTTTAGGATGCCTAAATTTAGCAAAGTCTTAGTGTGAGTAAGCGTGTACTTATGTGTGTTCTTGCATGTATATGTGTGGTGTATTTAAAAAGTTTTAACAGATGTTTGGTTAGGTTAATGACCATTGGCTTAGGTGTGGTTTCTGGATACTAGTAATAGGTCTATTTCACTGAAGTTTTGAAAGCTCCTCTACAGTGTGAACATACTTTATCTAGAACTTTGAATTCCTATAACACTATTGTTATTGTCTAATTTAAAGTCTTGTTTTTAATATTTGTTCTATGCATAAACAAAAAGATACAGCATGTTGTTAGCACTTGGAAAGTTACAATTTACTTCTTAACATTTTTCATATTTAAGTTCGTAACTGAAGATGGTCAGATTGACCACTTTGGGAGTGAAAGGAAAAAATAAAGGCATATTTACTTTTAAGTTCACCTGCTAGATGTGCTCACTGTATGCCCTGTTACATATGCAAGGCCAGGGTGACTGGAAGTGCAATTGTCAGGCTTTTTCATAAACTGGATAACCATTTGTTTCTGCGCAGCACATTACCTTTACATAGGAGCAATAAGGAGAAAAGGTGGAAGAGGCAAGCATTCTGCACTACAAAATACCACCTTTAACAGCTAATCCGCATTACTCAACTGCTGTACAGCTGTGTCTAGTGCACTTAAAAATACATAAGAGATTAGAACTATGTTTGATAAATAATCCTTTAAAAATAAATTCTTTTCACCTTAAATGTCTCTCTACCAGTGCAGGTCCAGATTACCATTTAAACCCAAAGGTAAACAGCACATGTAAATGAATTTATAGTAACTTCAAGGAGGTCTTTATTTTTAAAAGAATGATGGCAACGATGAGTCAATCACTAGACAGTTTTTGACTACTCATAAAGAAAAGGCTGCACACATTTTCTTAAGTCAGGAGGGCCACAGATTAGATAACAATCGGTTTACTTTCAAACAAAATGCAGTAAAGAGAAATGAATTTTTACCTCCAATATTCAAACCAATAATAGCTTGAAGTTGTTCACCTCACTAACGTAGAAGATAGTTGAATAACAGCGACAAAATACCATACAAGATGAGGTTTACCACTTGAGGCAAAACGTAAAACAAGTAAAGAGTTATACAACATGCTAAAGAATAACCTTTTCAACAGCTAGTGGCTTATTCCAAGGACTCTTTGATCGCCTGAGAACGTTGCTCCCCTCCCCTCCCCCCAAGTCCTCAGGTTGTTTGCTAATGACTCATTATCCTAATGGGGCACCGCTCCTTCCTCTTTAGGAAACTCGGAGGGATTTTTCAATTGTGATCAGGACTTGCGCGTTTTTCTGGTGTAAGGCTTATGGATCTAGACCTGGACGTGGTTGCTGAGGAAGATCTGGACCCAGAGGGGGACTTGGACTTGGAACTTCGAGTAGATCTGGACCTAGAGGTTGATGGAGATCTATCATCAGAGCGAGATGGAGACTTCGCATGGCTGAAGGGAGATCGACGCTGAGATCAAGATCGGCTCCTGCTGCTGGAACGACAGTGGCGCGGAAGCCTCGGGCTGCGGCTCTGGGTGGCCATCCAGCTCGATCCCGTCGAGGGCATCCATGGCGTCCTCGGCGTGGCGCTTGTCGTGGAAGCAGACGACAGCAAAGCCACGGGGCTCTTTGGTGAAGCGGTCCCACGGGATGTACACGTCGCCAACGCGCCCAGACTTCTCAAAGACGCGCCTCAGGGTGTTGGGTGAGGTGCGGTAGGTCAGACTGTCCACCTTGGGGGAGATCATGCCGTCCGCGTTGGGAGGAGGGCGGCTGTAACTCATGGCCTTTGCGTGCTCAGCTGGGGCCCCGCGAACTGAATGCTGTCTGAGCAAGCGGCAGTCTGACAAGGCTGAGAGCACGGATAAAAGTATATACATATAGATATAATTATGTGATGAAGTACATGGCAATGCTGATTCACGTATGCTAGAAACATTTGTCTACTTTAGACACAAAAAAACCCACCAAACAAATCATGAACAGAGAGGGTGATTCAGTAATACTAACAGGCAAGGAGAACATGAGAGCCACCTACAGGGTGTGAACTGTAATCAGAAACTCAATATGGGTCCCTTGTTCTGCTTGAAAAAAATAAAAGGGTCAAAGTTGTCCTGATCTGTGATTCCAGATTATATAATTGAATATAACTCAGCTTACTAAAATTAAACTTTCTCATTAATTAACCAGATATACTTTCTGATGGAGTAAGTTCATTTGATGTGACTTTCATTAAAAAAATTTTTAGAATGAATATTTCATCAAATTGTTGACAAGGCATCTTTTCTTATGTATCATGTCCATGGGACTCTAAGAAATGAGCTTGACAATGATAGGGGTAGAAAATAGTATTCCATTAAGTATTTCTCACCTGCAGTGAACATTATGTGCTCTTCACAAGCGGCAGGGAGGGGGAAATTTCCCCCTCTACCCCTCTTGAGTTCTTGTGGCTGGTCTAATAAGAAAACTGGCACAAGGCAGATTAACAGGAGAAAAAGAAACACGTTTTAATTCTTGCGCACAGAAGTCTCATAGAAATGGGACCTAAGGAGTAGCCAAAGCAGGAAGGAAGCTTTTATACTTTTTAGATAAACGATAAATTTGTGAGGAAGTGACAGGACAAAGAAACTTAGGCTTTTGGTGCTTAATTAGTGAAAAATCTAAACAGAGTTTGGGCTTGGGGTAGTCAGTTAAAGAAGTAATAAGGTTTGTTGATACAGGCTTCTCTGCCTGAATTCCCTGTCTCTGGCGATAAGGTTGTCCTTCTGCCTCCAGATGCAGGGAGAGCACCTTTCACATGAGAGATTTATCTCCTGCTTTCAGAGGGACAGAGAAGAAGTATCTTGTGTCCCTTTTGTACTGGCTGTTTCTTAAGTAACTTTAATTTAAAATAATCAATATGCCGTTGATTGGCATTGTTGGGCCCCAACAAAAGCCACAACATCTTCTGCACGTTATTAATTCCTATGTATGTGCTCTGATTATCCACTACCGCATAACAACCTACATCAAAATTTAGTGGCTGAAACAAATTTATCATTATTTTATCTCATCATTCTAAGACACTGGAATCCAGGCAGGGAACAGTAGGGCTTCTTTCTTCATTTTATTAGCTGAATTAGCTAAGGAGACTGGGACGGCTCTTTTGGAACTACTGGGTGTTGGCTGGTTCCCATCTCCCACCCCCCACCCCCCTTTTCAGAGCCAGTCCATGTAGTCTGGTAGATTTTTTTTTTTTCAACCCTCGCTTGCAATTGATCCACACCTTTGAAAATGTCTTTCCAGAGACTTCCCTGGTGGAGCAGTGGATAAGACTCCACACTCCCAGTTCAGGGGGCTGGGGTTCAATCTCTGGTCAGGGAACTAGAAAAAAAATTTATTTTTTTAGAATTTTATTTTATTTATTTTTTATACAGCAGGTTCTTATTAGTCATCCATTTTATACACATCAGTGTATACATGTCAATCCCAATCTCCCAATTCATCCCACCACCACCATCCCCCACCACTTTCCCCCCTTGGTGTCCATACGTTTGTTCTCTACAGCTGTGTCTCTATTTCTGCCCTGCAAACTGGTTCATCTGTACCATTTTTCTAGGTTCCACATATATGCATTAATATACGATATTTGTTTTTCTCTTTCTGACTTACTTCACTCTGTATGACAGTCTCTAGATCCATCCATGTCTCTACGAATAACCCAATTTCGTTCCTTCTTATGGCTGAGTAATACTCCATTGTATATATGTACCACATCTTCTTTATCCATTTGTCTGTTGATGGGCATTTAGGTTGCTTCCATGACCTGGCTATTGTAAATAGTGCTGCAATGAACATTCGGGTGCATGTGTCTTTTTGAGTTATGGTTTTCTCAGGGTATATGCCCAGTAGTGGGATTGCTGGGTCATATGGTAATTCTACTTTTAGTTTTTTAGGGAACCTCCATACTGTTCTCCATAGTGGCTGTATCAATTTACCTTCCCACCAACAGTGCAAGAGGGTTCCCTTTTCTCCACACCCTCTCCAGCATTCGTTGTTTGTAGATTTTCTGATGATGCCCATTCTGACTGGTGTGAGGTGATACCTCATTGTAGTTTTGATTTGCATTTCTCTAATAATTGGTGATGTTGAGCAGCTTTTCATGTGCTTCTTGGCCATCTGTATGTCTTCTTTGGAGAAATGTCTATTTAGGCCTTCTGCCCATTTTTGGATTGGGTTGTTTGTTTTCTTAATATTGAGCTGCATGAGCTGTTTATATATTTTGGAGATTAATCCTTTGTCCATTGATTCGTTTGCAAGTATTTTTTCCCATTCTGAGGGTTGTCTTTTCGTCTTGTTTGTAGTTTCCTTTGCTTTGCAAAAGATTTTAAGTTTCATTAGGTCCCCTTTGTTTGTTTTTATTTCAGTTACTCTAGGAGGTGGATCAAAAAAGATCTTGCTGTGATTTATGTCAAAGAGTGTTCTTCCTATGTTTTCCTCTAAGAGTTTTATAGTGTCCAGTCTTACATTTAGGTCTCTAATCCATTTTGAGTTTATTTTTGTGTATGGTGTTAGGGAGTGTTCTAATTTCATTCTTTTACATGTAGCTGTCCAGTTTTCCCAGCACCACTTATTGAAGAGACTGTCTTTTCTCCATTGTATATCTTTGCCTCCTTTGTCATAGATTAGTTGACCATAGGTGTGTGGGTTTATCTCTGGGCTTTCTATGCTGTTCCATTGATCTATATTTCTGTTTTTGTGCCAGTACCATACTGTCTTGATGACTGTAGCTTTGTAGTATAGTCTGAAGTCTGGGATCCTGATTCCTCCAGCTCCGTTTTTCTTTCTCAAGACTGCTTTGGCTATTTGGGGTCTTTTGTGTCTCCATACAAATTTTAAGATTTTTTGTTCTAGTTCTGTAAAAAATGCCATTGGTAATTTGATAGGGATTGCACTGAATCTGTAGATTGCTTTGGGTCGTAGAGTCATTTTCACAGTATTGATTCTTCCAATCCAAGAACGTGGTATATCTCTCCATCTGTTTGTGTCACCTTTGATTTCTTTCATCAGTGTCTTATAGTTTTCTGAGTACAGGCCTTTTACCTCCTTAGGTAGGTTTATTCCTAGGTATTTTATTCTTTTTGTTGCAATGGTGAATGGGATTGTTTCCCTAATTTCTCTTTCTGAACTTTCATTGTTAGTGTATAGAAATGCAAGAGATTTCTATGCATTAATTTTGTATCCTGCAACTTTACCAAATTCATTGATTAGCTCTAGTAGTTTTCTGGTGACATCTTTAGGATTCTCTATGTATAGTATCATGTCATCTGTAAACAGTGACAGTTTTACTTCTTCTTTTCCAATTTGTATTCCTTTTATTTCTTTTTCTTCTCTGATTGCCATGGCTAGGACTTCCAAAACTGTGTTGAATAATAGTGGTGAGAGTGGACATCCTTGTCTTGTTCCTGATCCTGATCTTAGAGGAAATGCTTTCAGTTTTTCACCATCGAGAGTGATGTTTGCTGTGGGTTTGTCATATATGGCCTTTATTATGTTGAGGTAGGTTCCCTCTATGCCCCCTTTCTGGAGAGTTTTTATCATAAATGGGTGTTGAATTTTGTCAAAAGCTTTTTCGGCATCTATTGAGATGATCGTATGGTTTTTCTTCAATTTGTTAATATGGTGTATCACATTGATTGATTTGTGTATATTGAAGGATCCTTGCATCCCTGGGATAAATCCCTAGTCTGGCAGATTTCTACTGTATTTAGATTTCTTACAAAATGGTCAGGTTTATAAGAGACCATAGTAGAAGCATCAGTCCTCTTAAAGGCTAGGCCTAGGCCAGTATATAGTATCAGTTCTGCATCACTTGTATGATATTCCATTGGTTAAAGCAACCATAGGCCAGACCAGGTTCAAAAGAAAGGATAAAAGAATCTCTCAGTGAAAGAAGTGTGAAGGATTTGCAGCCATCTTTAATCTACCACAGTCAATCCCCTGGGCAGATAATATTTACATTTTTCTCACAAGAAAAAGTACATTCACCCCCTTTCAAGACCACTAAACTCTTATTTCCTTATGATAATGTATGAACGTCCAGGACTTTGTCATCTTAATTAGGTCTAGAAATAGAAGAGACTCTTAAGGTGCATTTCCTCGAGTTTTATTCCTCTTAAATAGAATACCTGGGAAATAAAAAGACAGGTTATCTGCCCTCCTCACATCTATATATACAATATTGAGATAGGCATAGGATAGCATTAGTTGACAGTTCTATTCAAGAGAAGGAATAGTTCACAGTAATTCTAAAATTCTACTGACTGCATGATTCCAGTTTCTTGGTTTAGGGCCCAGGCCTGTTCCTTGGGTCACCAATTGGTCCTGTAATATCTTAGTTCAGCCTTCTGAATCATCCTATCTTCATTAAGTGGTCCGTGTTTGTAGCTGAGTAGCTTTCTTAGTGTTCTTCCTGTGTGCAAAACTTTGAGGGTACCAAGAATTCTTCTCATTCTGAACTGTGTCTGTCCCTTTTAGTCTAAGCTCATGGTGCTTCTAATAGCACAAATTCTCCATCTCTCTCTCTCTCTTTCCCTCTCTCCCTCTCCCCCTCTCCCCCCACCACCATCTTTTGGGTTGCTTATGATTCTTTTTGGGTGTTCAATCCATTAAACAAAATCTACACCCACATTTCTTTCTAAGGCAAGTCCTTATCTACCTTGGGCCACCTAAAATCTTTCTGAGATCTTAAACAAGGATCTGTAGCTATAGCCTTTACTTCTTTACCCTGAGACTGCATTTTACTGTCCAAGTTCTGTTTTCTGCTCTAAGGTCATTGTTTAACTTTGACTCTTCTTAGCTGGAAAGGCTATCCTGGGCACTCTACGTTTTGTCTACATTCTTTTCTAAAACTGAATAATTCCTTTCTTAGTTTATCTCTTTCTTCTCGTATATTATTAGAGGCATTTAAAGAAGTTAATTGATTTTTTTTAACTCTTTCTAGACATCGCCTTAGTCAGATTTATGAGTTTATTAGGTATACTTGCTATTTTCCAAAACCCTCCAGGTGATAGTTTTGCTAATTGTTTGTTTTGCAGTAGATAACTTAGGGTCTAGTTCTCCATGTACTCATTGACTTTCTTTCAGTTCTTTCAAATTTTAACAGAATTATATCATGGCCTACTAAGGGACACATAATATACATTGTTTTAGTTGTTCAAGCTCCTTTATTACTTTCTCAATAAAAAGGATTTTAGCTCTTAATTACATCAGTTCCCTTAAGAGAAACCATTCCCAGGTAAAGGTGAATTGATGGGTATTTTGTCCCAGTTAACAAAAATAACAGTGTACGTGTCAGAAGTGTTAAAAATTGTATGGACTTCTATCCATTTAAAGGACTGTATGTGTTTACATAAATTAGTTTTATCAGAACAAGACATATATTCTTCATGAGAATTGGGTTTGACTTATGTCAGAGAGGAGAGAGTGCTGAACCAGCTTTTGGGGACTTAGATTCCTGTCCTGGCTTTGCTATAAATAAGCCACAGTACTTGAGACAGTCAACTCCTGGGCTCAGGTTTTAATCTCTCTTAAATGAGGGAGTTAAACCAGTTGATCTTTGTTTTCTATCCAAGCTGTAAAAATCACTTACGTAAAATTGTTTAAATGTTCATTTTCATAACTTTGACAAAAATTTAAACAAATTTATTGAAACTAATATTACAATTAAAATGCTAAAAGTCCTTTTTGAAATGATAGTTTACAGACTGTGTTGGATTCAATTCTCTGGCAATACTTTACTCATTTAAAATGATAATCACTATATGATTTGGATCAAGTAAAGAATAATTTCAGAAACTTTAGAGTTTTGTTATCTAAGAGACTTATACCTGATTTGAAAGTCAGGAAACACACGTTCCTGTTTTACTGTTTGCCTTACATTGTCTGATTTGGGGCAATAATTCTTAACACATTTTAACACCTGTTGTAATAAACAGGGTCATGTGTTTCATGAGGTGATTTGAGAATTTCTCAGTTTGGCATCAACTTTGTCCTTGCAACTGAAATAATTAGAAGTCTAATGGAAACTTCTCATGGAGTTTATCCTCCTTGCTCAATATTCCTATTTCTTTATCATCCACAAATATTTGTAAACTTACTACTATGTGTACTTACCTGTTCTAGATGCTATACATTTCTCGTTTTATTTATCTACTACATGAAAGGATTGAAGTGAATTGGTTAAATATATTCTCCGGCTGTTCCAAACCTCTTTACTTGATAGAAAGGATAGGAAACCTGAGCCACTAGAAGAATGATGAACCATATATTGTGGGTGGCATCCCAAGTAGAGTTGTCTCCTGGGAGAGTGTGCTGATCAATATGTACAAGTAATTAAAATCCATTTTAAAGCAGTATTTACAAATATAACTTAATAAATTCATTTTTCAGTTTCATTCCCATATTTTCCAAATTTCTTATGATTTTAGAGTTGTTAACTAGAATTATAAAACTAATAGCTTCTGAGTTTATTAACTTATAAGGAACATAGCCTAAAACCCAATATATAATTCTGGAATATGGTAACCCAGTCAAGATCTTTTCACTTCCTAGTTCTGTGTGAAAGACTGGACAGCCTTCCCAGTCAGAGCTTCCTTATTTTATTGTCTTGTTGCTATCCTCAAACTGCAACACTTGGTATAAACTGGGTGGAAGATAATCTTAAGGCAGAGCTGTGATTTGCTTAAGTCTAGGCCCTTCAGTCCTGAAAAAAAGTATGCCTTACAATGGAATATTTTCATCCTTTAAAAAGAGATGCCATTTGTGAAAACATGGATGAACCTGGAGGATATTATATTAACTGAAGTAAGGCAGTCTCAGAGGTACAAATACTACATTCCACTTATATGACCTATGTAAAATAGTCAAACTCATAGAAACAGAGAATAGAATGATGGTTGCTAGGGACTGTGGGAAGGGAGAAAAAGGGTGTTCAACAGGTATGATTTTCAGTTATGCGAGATGAATAAGTTCTAGAGATCTGCTGTACAACATAGCACCTATAGTTAACAGTACTGTATTGTGCACTTAGAAGTACGTTAAGTCGGTAGATCCCATTTTAAGTTTCCTTATCACAAAACAAAATGAAACAAAACAGAAATTACCCAAAGAGATGCAAGGAAGCTTTGGGAGGTGATGCACATGTCTGTCACCTTGATTGTGGTGATGGTTTCACAGGTTTATGCATATGTCCAAACTCATCAAATTTGTATGCATTAAATATATATTAAATATATATAAACTAAATATATTAAATATGCATTATATTGCATACATTAGGTATATGTGATTTAAATGTATACATTAAATATGTGCAACTATATATAAATATATATTAAATATAAATTATGTACATTAAATATGTATAATTATACCTCAATAAAGCTGTTTTAAAAACAGCAACAAAGAATGGTTGGTATTCAGAAAGGAGCAACAGCATGAAGCTTTTACCACCTCTAGAGCTGAGGGGCAAGATTTGGAAAAGGTGTTACCAAAATTTGTGAGAACTAGCACTTTGGAAGTGGGCCTGCCCAGGGGGAGAGCTAGTTATCCAGGGATTCAGAAATTGCCCAAGACATGGCTCTAGAGCATGGAAGGAATGGAGGAGATATCCACCAACCCTTTTTCTCCTAACTTACATCCAGTTAATGTTCCTCTGGCTGAACTCAAAATGAAGCTAAGACAGCCTGGGAGATGGAGTTTGAATGGTACAAACTTCCAAGGCACAGAACAATTAGAGAAGAGCAGAAAATGAAGCAGAATATGTGAACAAACAGAGAATGACTAGCATATCTTGTGTGTTTGTCTTGCCTTCCTAGGATCATGAATACCTTGATTCTGGCACTTATCTATTTTACATTAAAGTATCCACTATAAGAGGCCATAAGTAACTCTTTGTGATCCCTGCTTGATAAATTAAGTGCTTCATTTTGCAAAAGGGACTTTTCAGGATACTTTTGTTCTTGTTTTTTACTTCATTTTCCCTCCTTGAAGTCCCAAGTTTTTATTGAATTGGCTGTCTACCTTCTAAGTCAACTGTGTTGGTGGTTTTATTTTAAAGGGTTATTGAGTGAAGAAAATTTTCAGATTAAATCTGATAAGTGGCATTATATTAATGCTATCTTGAGGGTCCTTCTCAATCCTTTCTGAATCCTTCTGATTCTGTTCATGTTTGTACTTTCTAAGTTAATCCTCATGTTGAAATGAAGCTTAGGCTTTGCCTTACTGACTCCTATAGGTCAATAAGATGAATGTGTTAATTTATCAGGGTCAGCTCCATGACCAGATTTGATTTTGGTCTTATGCACCTTAATTTTGAACTGTAATTTATGACTTACTCTGTTTGTCATCATCCATCAAGAGCTTTACTGGAAAGAAATATAAATCTTGTCTACTAAGGCAGAAAAATGGGTTGGATGGGTTGGATTTGATGTTCCTTATGTTGTCCTAATCCTCTTTTTGTGAGAAACTAGATATAAAGCAAAATCTTCAGTCATAATTCAGTTCATAGTGTGATCAAATTAGCGTGGAGCTGACATCTGCATTCATGGGCCTGATTCAACAGTCAGTGTGATTATGGAAGAGGTATTTTACTTCTCTATATCTCAGATGCCATATCAATAAAATATGAGAACTGAAGTGCTTTACATTTTATATTGCATTCAGCTCCTAATATTCTTAATCAGGAAGTGACTTGAAGGTTACTGAAGGCTTTTTCTTCCAGTCAGTACCCTATAATATGAACAATGAAAAAAGAAAGTGGCATTGCATTATAAGATGATTTTTATTTCCATATAAAAGTTTGTGGACTCATTCTGTTCAAACACTCTTCTCCTACCTGATTTGAAAAAAAAAAAAAATAAAGCATACTGAGCAATAGAAAACATTGAACTTGTGTTGTTTCCTTTTCCTGGATTGAAAAGCAGTTTCTTAAAACTTGTTTGTGCTCGTAGGTCAGTAGAACCAATTTATTACCTCTTTCAGCTAAGCACCAACACTTCACTGCAGTGACTGTGATGTTCACAACATCTTAAGTTTGACTGATACCCTTATTGTAAATGATGGTGTAAATACCTACCAAGAGTTCAAAAATGATGAAAGGAAACTCTTTGTGCCACTTGGCATAAAAATATCTTGAAAGCAGATGAAGTAGTGCAGTCAGCAAAAAATGGCAACAAGAAAGCAAAGAGAATGGAGAACAAGAGATGAGGGACCCTAAAGAAAGCAGTTGGATTCTTCCTTTTTAAAATAACTTGATATGAAAGAAAAAAAATCCCTAGCTCATTATATCTTTTCCATTTTCCTGTTTGTTCCATTTTCCTGATTACTTGAAACTATTTAAGACTGCATTAAAATTTTTTAAAAAATAGTACTTCTTTCAGTAAACATCTCTCATTGAAAGTATCTTATCTGGTCATTACGAATTTTTTGTGCTTCAAAAACAAACATAAATCACAGCCAGACATGGGCATTTGAAACTGACCGTAATATACCCTCAGAGAATTTAGTCTGGAAGGTGATTTTAAATTTACTTTTGCTTTCTTCAGCTCCTCATTTCCATTAAGAAACTTCCTAAGGGCTTTGGGGCTTGTCTCCCTAGAATCTATTCATTCTTTCAAAAAATTTCAATTTATTTCATCATATTCTTGGAGAGTTTATTATTAGAACCAAGCTCTCCCTTGGGGATGGAGAGTAGCATATTAGTTATAGTGAAAGGGCTAGGACGGGTAGCCCTTTCTTATTATATGAGGTTCTCAAACTCCATGGGCTTTCCTTTTCTCAATCACTCCCCGGAGGGATGAATGAGAGATTAAGCAATATTGGAGGATCTTAGAGTCTACTTTCCCAAGGAAGCAGTAGAACAATTTCAGTATTCAAAGGAAGTAAGACATAGGAGGGAGAGAGATTGGTGAGGAATGGGGAAGGGGAGAAAAGAATAGGCAATCTTAATTTACCCATTCTTTTTTTTTTTTAATTGAAGAATTTGTTTTGTACTCTAAGGCAGATAGTCAACTACAAGTCTAAGTTCCTGGAAGGCAAGGACTCTTCTTTATCAGTTTCTGTAGATAATAAATCATAGAGGGTAATGTGAATAAGAACTCTCTGAATAGTTTATGATGAGAATTAATGGAGGCACGCTAGTCATATGTTCCCAGAAGTTTCATATTCTAACTAAATTTTAAGACAAATATAAGTATTATACAATGGAATATTACTCAGCCATAAAAAGAAATGAAATTGAGTTATCTGTCATGAGGTGGATGGACCTAGAGTCTGTCATACAGAGTGAAGTAAGTCAGAAAGAGAAAAACAAATACCGTATGCTAATACATATATATGGAATCTAAAAAAAAAAAAATGGTTCTGAAGAACCTAGGGGCAGGACAGGAATAAAGACGCAGGCGTAGAGAATGGACTTGAGGGCACGGGGAGGGGGAAGGGTAAGCTAGGACGAAGTGAGAGAGTGGCATGGACATAAATACACTACCAAATGTAAAACAGATAGCTAGTGGGAAGCAGCCGCATAGCACAGGGAGATCAGCTCGGTGCTTTGTGACCACCTAGAGGGGTGGGATAGGGAGGGTGGGAGGGAGATGCTAGAGGGAGGAGATATGGGGATATATGTATATGTATAGCTGATTCACTTTGTTATAAAGCAGAAACTAACCATTGTAAAGCAATTATACTCCAATAAAGATGTTAAAAAATAAAAAAATAAAAAAAATAAAAAGCAAATACAGTCAAAAAAATCCTATTAATATCATTAGCACTAAATGAAATACTTGAAACGTAGATGTATGTTCTTATTGTGACAAGTACATGGTTAGTTCTTTTTAAATGGCAGTTGCTTTTATTTTTAGGTAAAAGGTCTTCTTATGTTTAGTATAGCTTTCTGTATACATCTTAGGATGCTAGATAGTATGAAGAGTTAATTTTTTTTTTCTTCTGACAGGACTTCAGACTTTATAATGTATTCATTTTTATTCTGTTATCTACAGCAAAGATGATAGAAGTGCTAGAAAGGATAGAAATTCCTCACAAAATGGATGAGTGTCCTTCAAGCACTCAGCTCTCAGAAAATGGTTTGCTTTCATCCTATCAAATGACATTAAGCTTGTCAGATCAAAACAAGTATGGGGACATAGCAAAGATGAAAAAAATGCTGATGCCAAGAAGGTACAATTTGGGCTTTTTCTTTTTTTTAAAGAACAGCAGTACAAAAACCTAGAGGCTTAATTGTGAATGAAAAAATCCTATGTCACAGGATGTGAGATTAGAAGAGTGTTCATTATTTCCTAAAACAATATACCTTGACAGCCGCAATACTTTTTTTGTCCTTTATTTTTTTCTGTTTGCTTTTCAAATCTCATAGCTCCCTCCTGTGTTTATAGAGGGACTAGCCTTTTCTCATCAGCCTGTGCTCTATCTCCTCATCAGGTCCACAGATTTTGCAGCAGAGGGAACTTCACTGCATGAATTTCCCAGTAATCAAGTTGAAATTAAAATATTTTATAGTCCCTGGAAAGTGGCAGGAGAGTACTGAGAAGGAATTTTCTGGAGTAAAATGCTGGTATTTATTTAAAATAAAATGTACATCTATTCATTTCTTTCTGTTTCTTTTTAAATCTGGTGTTTTCAGTTATAAAATACTTACCTCAAGTAATATGATTTTTTGTAACCTCTTTGGAAGTTATCGACATAGAATCTGCAGTCTACAGCCCTAAAATTAATTCACCATGCATTTCTCAAGTGGTTATGCGCTAGTTATTATGCCAAATATCATGGGTGGGGATGGGAAGACAAAAACCCAGTTTCTCTCTCTAAGGCTCATAATCCTGGATGGGATAGGTATGCCATGGAAAGAGCACATTACCTTAGCTATGGTTTTGACCCTGTGTCTAGCTACCCATATGATCTCTGGACATGGTGCTTATCTTCAGGCAGAGAACTGCAGTCATCTCACTTATGCAATGAGGGGAATAGACTGGGCCACTGTTTCCTAAATTTAGGTGGTTATGAACTAATCTGGATCATTGTTTTCTTTTCTTTTCTTTTTTTTTTAACATCTTTATTGGAGTATAATTGCTTTACAGTGGTGTGAAAACAAGCTCTCAAATTCTACATTCTTAAGTTGCGTCAGTGAGGCAGAACTTTACCAAAGAGAGATGGAAAAAAAAAAGGTAAAATGAGGAAGAAGGTTAAAAAAAATAAGTAAAACTTAAGTGGGAAGGGGGCTTAAGTGAGGTAGAGGCAGAACAAGGGAAAAAGAAAAGAAAAGAAAACAAATTAGGTACAAGTTTAAGGGATCCAGTGTCATGAGTGGCAGTATAAATATATGGAGAGGAGAAAAATAACCACATCTCTTATTTCTGTTTCAAATACCTGAAGTGTAATTTAAGCCTCACAAATACCTATGGAGTATGTATCACCATCCTTACTTAAAAGATAAAGAAAGAAATTTGTAGGAACTCATTTTGTTCATTTCTAAAACTCAATCTTGTTCTTTAACCTGTACCAAACTGTCACTAAAAGAATCCGTAGTTACTGTACTAAAGCACTGGTTCTCAGACTCAGCCATACATCGGAATCACCTGAGAAACCCTAAAACATACTAATGCCTGAGTCTCACTCACTGTAAGAAATTTCAATTTAATTGAAGTATGGCCTGATAATCTGGATTTTTAAAGCTCTTTGAGTGATTCTAATGTGTACCAAAGTTTGAGGATGACTCAAGTCTTTGACTTTCTTGCCAGTTATATAGTTCAGTAGGTTCCTAAGGACTTTGTCAACATTAGACCTTTTAATTAATATTTCAAATGCAAGTCATTTAATAACTTTATGAAGGAAGAGGCTCTGCTCCAAGTTGTTCATGTCAGGAAGTTTGTACTTTTGCAAATAACAAGAATTAACATGGTTGTCAATTCCCCTTTCCTCATATCTGGAGGCTACACCCGTCCTTGATTTTCTGGTTAAGTGACCTTATCTCTATCATCACAAGGGGCAGAAGACACCACCTGTGCTTCTCTTAGGACTGTTCTCTGTTCTGATACACAGCATATAGCCACAGCTGCCACCCTGATAGCAGTTTCCTCTTTTTCAAGTGTCCAGGCCTTTTGCACCCCTTTGGTAGTCTATCAGAGAGTACAATTGCCCTCTTCTGTTGAAATGTGGGTGAAAAAAACTTTCTTCAATCATTTGCCACACACAGCTATTTTGTATCATCTCTTTTGTCCTCAGAAGATTTATTAATTGAAATAAAAATAGGGTGAGATTATTTAGAAATCATGGCCAGTTTTCAGAGTGTTGTCCTCTGGATGACAACTCTAGAGGAACTATTTAATGTCAAACACATGTGTGGTTTTTGAGCCTCAAATTTGGTCAACCTATTAGTTGAGCCCACATCTGTATCTACTTATATTTGGTTTTTTGGTCTCTTAAACAAGCTGATTCATTCCTAGGCCTCAGTGGTTTGTTTTGCATACATGCAAGACTTCAAGTGTTGTGTTGTACTTTCAGTTAAGACTGCCACTTATGCTTTGCTATACTCTGCAAAATCCCACTTAGAGTATTGCATACAACAAAAGAATTGCATAGAAAAAGAAAAATCTATTCCAAATGTCAAGATCAGGAATCAAGGCATTTCTGTACAGCTATAAAATATATATATATATATATATATTTTTTAATTTTACTTATTTATTTATTTATTTTTTTATTTTTGGCTGTGTTGGGTCTTCGTTTCTGTGCGAGGGCTTTCTCTAGTTGTGGCGAACGGGGGCCACTCTTCATCGCGGTGCGCCGGCCTCTCATTATCGCGGCCTCTCTTGTTGCGGAGCACAGGCTCCAGACGCGCAGGCTCAGTAGTTGTGGCTCACGGGCCCAGTTGCTCCGCGGCATGTGGGATCTTCCCAGACCAGGGCTCGAACCCGTGTCCCCTGCATTGGCAGGCAGATTCTCAACCACTGCACCACCAGGGAAGCCCCTACAGCTATAAAATATTATATGAGCATATGTATTCCTATAATTTATCTTATCAAAGCAACAATTAAAAGCTCATAAAGTTATAGTTAGAGTATATTATACTTTTACTAGTATCTTTTAAGGAGTTTTGGTAATGCCATGGTCAAGCAATAAGTAAAAATGAACCCATTTGTAAAATCAAAACCAAATCCCCCCAAATCCCATTTTCTAATAATCACTATTTCAAAAATGTTGGGGAAGGAAAACTTTTCCCTCTACCCTTTCTATGTTCTTCTGGCTGGCCTAAGAATTAAATTGACATGAGACAGATTAACAGGAGAAAATCAAATTTAATTTTGAACATATAGGAACAACATAAGAAAAATGAGACCCTTTGACATTCAGGCAATTGAGGCTTATATATCACCCTAAACTGAGGAGAAGGGGGTAGGGGTCTGGGACTTCAAAGAGAAGGAAGACAACTTATAGGAAGATAGGAAAAACAAACGTTTGGTAAAGAAATATTTGCTGGGCCACGCAGAAACAATGAGACTCAGGCCTTGCTGAGTTCCCCCTACCACACCTAGCCCATATTTTTTGTAGATATCTCTGGTGATAGTGCTCCTTCTGGACCAGGCTCTCTGTCTAAATGCTTTTAGTCAGTTAAGGGAGAGGTAAGAAGAGAGACTTTCTTAGTCTTTTGTTTCTTAAAAATAATCAAACTAAATTAATTCTCTTGCCAAGGAGACACATTTTGGGGTGGCAAATTTTGCTCCCCTACAAAAACAATGTTTATGTTTTTATTTCAAGTATGTAATCAAACATTCAAGATATATGTATTGCACATATGTGTATTTCTTTTACTTCTGTTATATACAAATTGAATACTATACAAAGTAGTGTGTATGTGTCTTGGTGCCGTCCTAACTGTTGTGGGAAAACATGTACACATATTCACATGCACATAGGAAAGCCAGCAAAAGAGCTATTAATGGCTATTTGTGTACATGGGAGGGGCCATACTATCATGACTCTTGTCTTTAAAGTGCCCAATAGCTAACATTTATGAGCACACTCTAGGCACCAAAATATACTTCATTTTTTCCCTAAGTGGCAGAGTAGCTTTTCTCTTAGTATTGGAATCATTTTCTGGCACCTAATCAATGACATTTTATTGAGCAGTTATGCCATTCATTACATATTTATTTTTAATTTTCAATGCTATTCTTTGATTTATTTATGCCCTTCCTCCTTCAATAAATGATTTGACATAAATGTACATTATTAGATAAATTGAGATGTGTGCACATTTTTAAAGGGTAATTTGGAAAGTGATATTTATTTGGAAGGGTAAATGGGAAGGATGGGGTAGTAAGTCAAAATATGTAAAAGAAAAAACTCTCAAAAAGATGTTGAAGATGAGAAAATAAATGCCTTTCACTTAATAAAACAAGAAATAATAAAACTAAAGAAAGTAAAAACTGCCAGTGCCTACATTTCAATTGCAGAGTGGCTCATATAACCCAATATTGTATTTTGAGTTCCCAAATTGGATTTTAGGTCTAATTCTGCTACCATATTGCACTGTGACTTTGGAAAAGTCATTAAACCTCTCTTGTCCGTGTTTTTCTTTTAGATATAATGTGTTTCCATTAGATAAGTGGCTTTGAAACTGAAGAAGTAACATCCTCTAAATGGGCGCTGACACAGACCCTGGAGTCAGGGGGCCTAGATTTTTTTAAATTTAATTTTATTTTTTTATACAGGAGGTTCTTATTAGTTATCCATTTTATACATATTAGTGTATATATGTCAATCCCAGTCTCCCAACAGAGGGCCTAGATTTGAATCTCATCCCTGACATTTGCTGGGTGTGTCCTTGACCTTCCGTTTTCTCATCTATAAAATGAAGATAGTAATAGTACTTTCCTCATGAAGTTTTGGAAGAGATTAATTATGTTAAGATATGTTAGGTGCTCGGGCTTGTGTCTAGTGCCTAATAATGGTTGCGTTAGTTACTATCATTGTTATCATTTAAAAGTATACTCAGGTGAGCCAAATGGCCCCTTAGAGCTCTTTCAGGGGCTCCATTGACCAGAGGAGAAAAAAAAAGGTGCTGTAAGAATATGACTATACAAAATTAAAGTTTTAAAATAAAATAATGTGATTATATTGGCATAAACTATATTCTAAAAATCTATGGGTTTCAGTGATTCTCACATTTTGAGTACAAGGACCCTTTTTCAAGGCCTTAAATTTTAAAATGGCTTCCTCTACAAGAGATTAAATTTTTAGCATTCATTCAGTCATTGAAACAATACATTCATTTCAGTAAAACTGTTCAATAAATTTGCATGTATTAGGGTAACTGATAGGAATTTACTATTTTTTTCCCCAAGACAAACTATTGGTTGGAAGAACTTGAAGGATTCTGGAGAGGGTATGATAAATTCCTTTAAGATGATTAAGAAACTTCTTGGAGAGAAAGATTTGAGATCCCAAATTCTTCTTTTCCACAGGATTCAAAGTTAAGAAAACTTGTTATAGTGAGCATGGCTATTCTTACCCAAGATCCTTAAAGTAAAATCTCTTCAAGTTTGCATATTAATTAAAATAGTAATAGATGTGTAACAGATAAATACTAAAATCTCAGCAGTTTGAAACAAAGTCTGTTCTTCATTCACGTAATAAGAGGTGTGGCTAGTTCTGATCAGATAGTTTCCTATAACTGGTGATTCAGGATTTAGCTTCCTTCAGTCACAGCTTCCTTATCTTTAAAATGTGAATGCCTGGTTAACCTTGGGAATCAATATCTAGATAGCAGAAGGGGAAAGAGAAGGTGTAGGACCACATAGAACAAGTAGCATACATCCTGTCTTCTGATACTCATTGACCAAAAGTAAGTTATATGACCAAACCTACATTTACAGGAAACAGGGAAATGTAATCTCACTGTGCACACAAGAAGAAAGCAGTTGGACTTGGTAAACAGCTGGCTGGTGTCTACCAGAGGATAAAGGTTTTATTTGGTGTGATTTTGGTGGTAATATGGGAAGAATGGGAATTACAGTTTAGTGAAGTGATGAAAGTGTTCCATCCTAGATCTCCTAGGAGGGAGGATTGCACTTTGGTAACAGGGTTGTGTGAATTCATTTAAAGAGCTGACATTTTGAATCACTAGGTCAATTTTGGTGTGGAATACGCTATGGGTGAGTACACTCTCAGTGAGGCTAGACTTGAAAAACCTTGGAAGGCCCAGTCTGTGGTGATAGGGAAAACAACCATAAGGCAAAGGGCCTCTTTGGCTCTCCTAGATGTTCACTGGAATACGTCTTCACTCTGGGCTACCAACTGCCAGTGGTAGTCACAGAATGTTCCTGTCACATATGAGTTTCTGCTCCCGTAATGGGAGACAGCCACCAATATTTACCATTTGATAAGAATCGAAGCTCTGTGGAAAGTTTTTGGCTTTATTGTGGTGTTTAGGGGAAAAAGAAAGATGTTCTTGCAATGATACGGGGTGTGAGCTGTTAAGTGAGAATTTAAATGATTATGTGCTTTTTTTCCCCCTGCTATGGGCAAAGTGAAACACATCAGATCCAGTTATTTTATTAATCATAAAATCATATGCAGACATTTGAACAATATTATTGTTTATTTGTGTAGACAGAACTTATTATTATAATGATAGGAGCAGATATGGGTTAACATGTACATTGTACTAATTCCAAAGCACTTATGATTTCTTGGGATCAGAATGGAGATTGCTGGGATGGAGAAATCATATTAAATTATATCCTGGTTCCTATGTGTAAGAATTTTTCTCATAAGGCAGTAAAGCTTAAAGATGTGGTGAAAACAGGTAAGAAAACAGGAATGGAACATTGAGATTCAGATGGCTCTTCTAATTTTCACATATGAAAGGCTAGCTCAGATGCAGTCAAATTCCAGGAGTGTGGGTAGATCCTAATGAGACCAATTTGAACAGTTTTAAGTGGTTTACTTAGGTCTTTTTGGCACAGTGTATTCCAAGGAGAAAGGGGCAGTAGTTTTGGTACTTCTGGAAGAGTAGATACCTCTATAACTGCATCAGGTTGTTTTAGCCCCACATTCTCCAAAGTGACAACTGCTTCTCTGCTTCCTGAGCTGACCTAAACTCTACAGAATCTTTAAACTTATGGATAACCCAAAGATGCCCTTGTATCCTAAGACTAAGATGGCCATATAGTTTATCTCTAAGCCACTAAACTTTTGAGAAAAAAAAAGAGATACTACACAGTACAATAAGAATAAAGCAAGTGCATTCTGTATAAACCAGAATCTAAAAATCTCCCTACTTAAGGCAGAGCTTCTCAAAGTGTTGTGTGAGGAATTACTGCATCAGAATCTCTAACAGAGTTCAGGAAATGCAGATTTGTGGTTCTTAACCTTTACCAACTAATTAAGAATCTCTGGAAACAGGGCCAGGAATATACACTTTAAGAAGCCTCCCAACTCTCAAGTCATGTGTTTCTTATACGTGCTAAAATCTTCATGGTCATAGATAACAAAACCAATGGGAACAATGCTGAAATGAGTCTTTCTCAACCAGTTGAAATGCACAGTAGTATTTGTAAATGGGTTTCAACCAGAATAATAGAAAGTTTGTTGTATTAGTTAAAAAGTTTTGTCCTTTCATTACTTTTCTGATTTCAGTCTTAAATTATATACAATAGACTGTTACCTTCACTGGTATAGAGCTAGAATAAAGATTTCTCAGAAAGGACTTCCCTGGTGGCGCAGTGGTTAAGAATCCGCCTGCCAATGCAAGGGACACGGGTTCGAGCCCTGGTCCGGAAGATGCCACATGCTGTGAAGCAACTAAGCCCGTGTGCCACAACTACTGAGCCTGTGTTCTAGAGCCCGTGAACCACAACTACTGAGCCCACGTGCCACAACTACTGAAGCCGATGCGCCTAGAGCCCGTGCTCCACAACAAGAGAAGCCACTGCTTTGAGAAGTCCGCACACTGCAACAAAGACCCAACACAGCCATAAATAAATAAATAAATAAATAAATTTATTAAAAAAAAATTTCTCAGAAAGACAAATACTATATAATCTCACTCATATGTGGAATCTAAAAGAGTCAACGTCATAGAAGCAGAGTAGAATGGTGGTTGCCAGGGGCTGGGGGAGGGGGAAATGGGGAGGTGATGGTTAAGGGTACAAAGTTTCAGTTATATAAGATAAATACATTCTAAAGATCTATTATACAACAAAGTGCCTATAGCTAATGGTACTGTATTATATACTTAAAATTTTTGAAGAGGGCAGATTTTATGTACAAGAGTTCTTACTACACACACAAAATTATAATAAAGGGGACAGGAGGAAACTTTGGGAGGTGATGAATATGTTCATGTTCATGGCCTTGATGATGCTGATGGTTTCATGGGTTTATACCTATCTCCAAACTCATCGAGTTCTCTACATTAAATGTATACAGCTTTTTACATGTCACTTATACCCTAATAAAGTGGTTTTTAAAAACATATTTCACATATCTTTTGAATTTTGTGCTATATTTTGCGTTTTTCCTTCTGAAGCCCTAGAAGTTTAGTGTGGAGTGATATTAATGTATCACATTAACTTTTCAAAAAGAGTTACTTTAATACTATAATTTCAAGCTTTCTAATCCAATATCAATCTTAATAATAACCTGTTAATATTTAAACATCTTTCAGGTATAAGACATTGTCTAAATTCTAGATTGAAAAACAGTACTTCTCTTAAAAAGTAAAACTAGCAATATATATAACTGTTGGAAAAAACCCTTTGTCTACATGTACCTATTAAACCATGGGGCATAAATTCACTCTCAGTACACAGCTTAGAAGTTTAAGGAGCTGTGTAAATTCACAGTTGTTGTTTTGTTCAGGGTCCACAGCAGGCTTTCTTGTTTGTTCTAAAGGAAATGGAAGGATGGTACCTTTACTGGTGTGACAGTGAAGAATCTAAGTCTATGTCCTGCTTTTGACATTTGTTCGATGTCTTGTTTAACTTAAGCTAGAAAATCAATCTTCCCCCTCTGAATCAAATCTCAGCAAGTCTTTGGATGAGAACAGAATCCCCTAGACTACCGTGCCTCCTTTATGGACTTCTGAGTGTATTTGTTATCTTTTACTGAAGTTATTTTTTTTCGCAGGGGAAATCTGTTGTAAACTTGTTGTTTGCTGTGCCTCAATCAAAACTAGCAGTATTATGAAAATTCAGCGTGAATTTGTACTCTTGAGGCAGGAAACCCTAACAATCATTAGTGTTCTTGAGAGTGATTGATTCAGTTTAGTTCAATTCAATCAATTCAAGTGTCAAGTATATTTAACGTTTGTTAAATATCAGTCATATTATTGGATATTAAGATACAAAGATAAGTATATTTAAGAATCTGTTGTCATTAGAGTATAACAAACAATTGAGCTACACAGAGGTAAAATTACAGTTTTGAGGAGAAAGTGATTTGAGTGAGAGAGAAAATAGGTTTCACTGCATTTGGGTTTTAAAGGATGAATAGGAGTTTTCTAAGTGAATGAAAGGGGGAAATATTTTCAACAGCAAGAACAGCAACTGCTAACACTCGTAAAACAACAAGGATAGTAGATTTTAATTACTTAAAAACAGACATTAGTTAAATTGGCAGACCAAGGCCAAAAAATGGAGACCTTTATGACATGTTCAGAAGTTGGACTTTATCATTAGTGCAATGGAAAGATGTTGAAGTCTTTAGATAGTTGATGGTCAGATTTGCAATTTAGAAATAATATTGGTAGTAGTGTTCAGGATGAATATGAAGGGCAACAGTTCAGATGGGAGGGGCAGAAATAGATAGAGGGCAGCCTAGGCTAGTGATGACAAGGATCTGAATCAGGGTAAAGGAATATGATTAAAATGAAGGACTTTAAGAGATCTCTAGGCAGCAGAACTGATTAACCCTAGTAATATATGGGATAGAGGGAAAAGTGGGGAGGGGGAATATATGAGGGAAAGGCGGGGGTCAGGATTACTTCTGTATTTCTGTCTTTGCTTAGTGGACAGTGGTACCAATAAGAAGTAACACCTGATTCTGAAGTTGTATGGTTTAGCTTAAGAGGGAGCATGATTGCTTATGATTAGAATAGTATGCAAGTTACCTGAAGATTCAGAAAGTCTTACAGTCTTTCCAAATTTAGGTACAGAAGCACATGAACTAATAGCCCCAGATGTTTGGTGTTCCCTGTAGTTGGCTCTCAGTGTCAATGACTCTAGCTTCCTGAACTGTTTGTTCCTGGTTATGTCCCAATTCTGGTGCAAGTAACAGGGTGTAGGGATCATCTTCCCAGAGACCTATTTATTGACCTTGATTGTTTAAATAGAAGCCACCAGTATAGCTGTGCTTTACACTTAGTTCTCTCATGTCTTGACTTTCCTTCTGAATATTGCAGTGTAGGTTCAGTAGTTCTTCCTCTGGATGGCAATATTGCTGCTTTGGCCTTTGTTCTATCACTTGTCTTGATATCAGAAGTCTTCTGAAGATGTTTTTTCTTCACTTCTCATTTCAGAGATGGGAGGTGCATGAGGAAGTCTGGAGGTTGACTAGAGCATCACTCTAAGTTGAGTTGGAGGGGAAGAGGTTGAAGATGGAAAGTTGCTTACTTTCAATCAGAGTCAAGCACTTAAAAATTTGGCCAATCTATTGTTTATGACTTGGTGAAAAAATGGGGTGTGTGTGAGCAGATTTGGCTGTTCTTTTATCCTGGTTGTAATAATGGAGTTTTGTAATCAAGAGTTTTCTTTTACTGACTCTGTCCAAGGAAGCTTCTGAACAGATTCTATGACTCAAAGGGAGAATGAAAATAAGCAAGAGATTGCTTTCTCCCTGAATATGGGTAGAAGGAGTTCCGTGGCTTTAGGACTGTAAGAAATGATCAAGACATATGTTCCAGATACCTATTGCAGTATAACAAACCATTCCAAAACTCAGTGGTAGATACAATAGAAACCATGTTGTTATAGTCAGGACTTTGTGAGCTAAGAATAAAGATAAAGAATACTGTGGATGGCTCATCTCTGCTCCATCATGACTGGGCCTCAGCTGTGGTGGCTTGAATGACTGGAGATAGATTAGACAACTTGACTGGTGTCATATGTCTGGGGCCTTGGTTCTGGCTAAGTTTTCTTTGAGTCACATCTTTTGGTGCTGAAATGTCCAACCAAGATGGCATCTTCATTCACAAATCTGGTGCTTGAGTTGGGCTGCATAGGCTGAAAAATCTGGGGCTGGTCTTCTCTCTGTCTCTGTCTTTCTCCATGAAATTTCTCCGTGTAGTTTTGGAGTCTTAGCAACCTGGAAATCTCAAAGTAGTTGAATTCTTACATAGTGAGTGGCTTCACCCAAAGTAAACATTTCAAGAGACTTGGCTGGAATCTGTAAGGCTTCCTATGACTTAACCTCACAAGTGCAAGAACACCTTTTCTCTTGCATTCTGTTGATTGAATAAGCCACTGGATCAGCCCATATTCAAGAAGAGGGACACCACATTCTACCTTTCAATAAGAGAGGTAACAAAGATTTTATGGTTATATTTAATGTACCATAGCACATGATGAAAAAATCTTATAATGATGGCTTTTCAATTTAAGTGGAAATTAATCTCTCCCTCTGTTTTCTGAATTGCATTATTCTCTGGGTAAAAAGAAAAAAGGGAGGACATAAAATCTGAAATTCTTTGCATTCAGCCTGATTTTCAAGATACCCGATTAAGGATCTTTTTATTATGTAATATTTTTCCCACATCAGAGACCATTGGTAATATTAAGAGCTATTTACTGAGCAACTATAATTGCTAGACACTCTGCTTGTGTTTTACTTATTTGATCTCAAGCCCCATGCAAGATAGGTATTACTATTCTCAGAGATAAAGGCATTGAGGCTGACGCAAATTAAGTGATTTTCTCCAAGTTACAGTAATAGATAATATGTTTAGATTCAAACAAGGTCTATAGGATAACTCTCACTGTTTCGCTATACTCTGCTATGTTTAATGAAAACACAATTTTAGACATCATTACACAAACGTAGTAAAATCTCAGTTAAATGAGATGCTTGAATCATGTTTGATCATTTTCGTGTGCCATTTCAATTCTGCTTTGGAGTTAGTCTAGAATATCTTCGTTTTAACTTAATAAAGAGTAATTTTAAATCAAGAAGTAAACATAATTAAAGCTTGATAAGATATTTCATATTTTTATGTTTTTTTCTTTCCCACCAGAAGGATGGGTTAAAAGCTTGAAAGCATTGATGCAGAAAAATGAATATAAATATGCATGTCTCATGGAATCTACTGGAATTGGTTCTTTGACACAAATACTTGTTTTGAATCTAAACACGAAATTCTTGTTAATTGAAATTACAACCTTTCCACTTATATAGGCTTGACACTAGGAATTATTTTCATCTCTTCCTTATGCTTACATCTAATTATGGAAATAAAAATATTTATTTAGCAAGGTCTCATGCCTCTTATGATTTCCTTTCTTCCTGGTTCTGCTCAGATTTAGACTTTTGATAGCTTTTCTATTAGTGCTGTGTCAGTGGATAATTTGCTTCTATGCTTTCTCTAGTTTTGAGCCATTTTACACACTTTCTCTGAGGCATGGTCCAGGTCTGTTATTCACAAGCAAGTTAGTTAATATTTCTGCACATTTGTTTATTTGTAAAGTCTTACCTCCTAGATTATTGTAATAAATAAATAAAATTACATATACATAAATAATATTGTTTGTTGCCTATATAGATATAGTTAAAGATGAATTTTACGGTTCCAAGGATGAAACTGATATCACGTTTGTTTCTCAAAACAAATGAACACAGAGAACACAAAATGAATAAGCAACACAAAAGCTCATAATATATGAGCAAAACCAAATTAAGCAGGCCTGCCATATACAGATTCACAGGTTGTGCACTATAAAATTTCCGGGGGGCACCATTCATGTAAAGAAGAAAGTGAATGACACTCCTACAAATATGCAGTGCACCACCTGTACAACTGAACATGCAGACCCTGAAAATGAGCTTTAATGCTATCTTCTGCCTTCCTTCGACCCAGCAGGGAGAAGAGAAGAGGATAATGAACTCAGGGGAGAGTAAATGGTTACTTTATTACTTGTTCTTCTCCAGGCCTAGAATTTTGTATGCTCATATTGAAGGGAGGTTGGTGATTTTGTTCAGTAGCCTGCAGTCACAGGGAGGTGCACTGCCTCTTTCACCAAGCATTTAAGATTTTTTTTAAAAATTTATTTATTTATTTATTTTTGGCTGTGTTGGGTCCTCGTTTCTGTGTGAGGGCTTTCTCTAGTTGCGGCAAGCGGGGGCCACTCTTCATCGCGGTGTGCGGGCCTCTCACTGTCACGGCCTCTCTTGTTGCGGAGCACAGGCTCCAGACGCGCAGGCTCAGCAATTGTGGCTCACGGGCTTAGTTGCTCCGCGGCACGCGGGATCCTCCCAGACCAGGGCTCGAACCCGTGTCTCCTGCATTGGCAGGCAGATTCTCAACCACTGCGCCACCAGGGAAGCCCCTCACCAAGCATTTACACCAGTAGTTGTAACCACAATGGCAGCGTGTGGTGTGGGTAAAAATGGTTACCTCACATCTCTGTCATGTGGACTCTCCCTTTTATGGTGCTAATTGGGTGTTGTAGTCGCTCTTATGGAGAGTCACTGAATGGTCAGTCTGGGTTGTCTATTCAAAGAAACTCACCTCATTTTCAAATTACATTACAAAAAGGCCCCTACATTTCAGGCATACCATTTTGCTTAAATTCAAACTACTGTACTATAATCAAGTTGCATCTCTTGCTTAAGTCTTAATATCCACAATCCTCAACAAATTTAGTGGACAGTAGGTTGACCAAAGGGTGAAAGTTTTTTTAAAAAGTAGCATTTGTATTGGGAGCAGAGTTTGGGTTTCCTTATGGTCGCATTTCCTGGGGCCTCTTTAATATTCAGGCTAAATGCAAGCTCTTATCCACACTATTAGAATGCAACCTCTATCTTCAAACACTTTTGACAACTTATTGCATATAGAATAAAGTAAAATGTGTAGTAAGTCCTTACAAAAATCACTCTAGATTTCCCAACATTACTACATTTTCATCTTTCAAACTTCAGTTTAAATGTCACTTCCATGGAAAGGTCTTCCTGACCAGTTTATCTAAAATAAAATTGTGCATGTCATGCTCTATCACAGACCCTTATCTCTTCCTCCAATAAACTGTATACTATAAGAATAGTGATCTTTATAGCTCAACCTCTGTTTTCTGTCTGTTCAGTTCCTTAAAGTAGGTACTAAATGAATATGCGTTGGAGAGTGAATTAAGTGAAGGAAGGAAGAAAGGCCAGAGGGAGGAAGGAAGGACCTCTGGCAAAGATTCTCTCTCTGTCTTTTTTCATTCTGGCTGCTGTAACAAAATACCACAGACTGGGTAGCTTATAAACAACAGAAATTTATTTTGTAATGTTCTGGAGGCCAGGAAGTCCAAGATCAAGATAGCAGCATGGTCTCATTCTGGTGAGAGCCCTCTTCCTGATTCATAGCCAGAACCTTCTTGCTGTGTCCTCACATGGTGGAAGGGGGCTAGTGAGCTCTCTGGGGCCTCTTTTAAAAGGCATTAATCCCATTCATGAAGGAATTTGTGGAATCTAAAAAATAGAACCAACAAGTGAATATAACGAGAAAGAAACAGACTTACAGATGTGGTGAACAAACTGGTGGTTACCAGTGGGGAGAGGGAAGGGGAGAGGGTAGGGGATTAAGAGGTACAAACTATTATGTATAAAATAAGCTACAAGGATATACTGTACAGCACAGGGACTATAGCTAATATTTTATAATAACTATAAATGGAGTATAACCTTTAAAAATTGCAAATCACTATATTGTACAGCTGTAGCTTATATTGTATACCAACTATATTTCAATTAAAATAATAATAATAGTCACAAAAAATCTGAAAAAAAGGCATTAATCCCATCTATGAGAGTGCCACCCTCATGACCTAATCACCTTCCAAAGGCTCCACCTCCTAATACCATCAATTTGGGGGGTTAGGATTTCAACATATAAATTTTGAGGGAACATAAGTATTCAGACCATAGCACTCTCCTTTGACCAAACTTGAGTCAGGCTTCTCTGAGTCCTCTTTCTAACTAGTCCCTGACCTTAGGCTCTGTCCTTGGCCCATTTAGACTAGTATTAACATGAATTCTGGTGGGTCAGTTTAGCAAAAATCCTCTACCCTTGATATATGATCAAACTCTTTATCCCTCACCCTTCATGTCTTATCACCCTAGCCTGACTACAGAAAAAGTTCTGTCAAATTGGTTTAGAATTCTCCTTACCCCTGATGCTTCCTCTTAGTAATTTTCTATCCACTGACCCCCACCCTGCTCCTTGCCTTTAAATCTCTACTTGTTCTTATTATATTAGGAGTTGAGCCCAATCTCCCTCTCCTACTACACAGCCCCTTTGTAGTAGTCTCCCTGACTTATCCTTACTATCTTTAACAACTGTCATGTATACTTGTTTTCTTCAATACCTTCCAAGGCTTTCCTTACCTACATCTCTCTGCATATGCTGTCACTTTTTCCATGCCTTTGTTCACACTGTAATCTGTGCTTGCGATGCCCTACCCTTTATGCCCTAGTTCATATCAAACCTCTCTGCAATATCTGTACCCTTCTAGTCCTGTATTAAATACACTGCCCTTCAAGATGGCCTGTAAAACTCCTGTTTGCATAAATATTTGCCATTTTTCACCTTCCTATTTCCTCTTAGACTCTTAAATAGAACAATGTGTGCACTTGCCTTCTACTAGATTGTAAACTGTAGTGATGCAAGAACTAGGCATCATTATGTGCCCCTCTAATGCCTGACACCAAATGTTATGCACAGTTAGAAACTCAATAGATACCTGATTAGTTGAACTATGATCCTACTATATAGTGAAAAATTCGAAGGCTACTGAATTGGATTCTGATCTCCCCGACTCATGAGCTGTGTGACATTGGGTAAGTTATTTAATCTCTCAGTTTTAGTTTCATTATTTGTAAAAGGCAATGATAACTAAATGGGTTGTGGTAAACTTTAGATGACATTCTATGTAAAATAAAGTAAATGTGATACTATATGTAAAGGTGTCTCCTGCTTAAGGTCAGGAATCCATTTGTAAAAATCAAGCAGTTTTTGTTAAAATGTAACCAGGAAACGATTTCCTATTATTTTAATGGAAACCTTTAATATGTTTTATATGTTAGCCCAACAACCCCAACAAATTTCCTGAAACGCAATGAAACAAAAGAAACAAAAAATTGTTATAATATAGATATTTAAAATCATCATATCCTAATCACCTAATAATTAATATGGTGTTAACAAACATTGCTTTGCAGTAACATGGCCTCTCTTAATCCCAGTAACATCAGAGTTGCACATCCTCTTCTGTGACACTTTGCAGGCTTTTCAAAATGTCTACACGGGAGTCTGAAGTTTTACCCAATGTATTTGGAATGTAACTCAAGATTTTCTCCAACCACTGTGTTATTATAAAAAGTTACCTTGAGTTTGCAGATGAAAATATGTTTTATTGCTGTATAATCACTGGCTGAAGAACATTTGATTGAGAAATAATTAAATTCTCTGTAGTGTAAGTATTAAAGCAAAGAGCTCTTCTAACAGGGAAGTAATAGGAGATATTTTGTGTGTTATATCTTCATATAGGATTGCTAAACACAGTGTTGTTCTTAATAAATGTTATTTTCTAACTTCCTTCCATTATGAATCAAATTAATTCTAAACCCAAGATTTAATTTAGTCTTCATTTCTTAAATTCAGTTAAAACATTCATTTTTGGGGCTTTATTTTTTAAGAATTTAATTCAATTATGCAAAAATATATCTAGGGGTTTATTTTATTTTTTAGTTTTAATTTAATTTAATTTTTTTCTTGAAGTATAGTTGATTTACAATATTGTATTAGTTTCTGGTGTACAGCAAAGTGATTCAGTTTTATATATATATATATATATTCTTTTTCAGATTTTTTTCCCTTATAGGTTATTACAAAATATTGAGTATAGTTCCCTATACTATACAGGAAGTCCTTGTTTGTTATCGCTTTTATATGTAGTCGTGTGTATTTGTTAATCCCAAACTCCTAATTTATCCCTCATCCCCTTCCCCTTTGCTAACCATAAGTTTGTTTTCTATGTCTGTGGGTCTATTTCTGTTTTGTATATAAGTTCATTTGTATAATTTTTTTTAGATTCCACATATAAGCGATATCATATTATATTTGTCTTTCTGTGTCTGGCTTACTTCACTCAGTATGATAGGTCCATACATGTTGCTGCAAATGGCATTATTTCATTCTTTTTTATGGCTGAGTAATATTCCATTGTATGTATATGTGTGTGTATATATATATATAACACATCTTCTTTATCCATTCATCTGTTGGTGGGCATTTAGGTTGCTTCCATGTCTTGGCTATTGTAAATAGTGCTACAGTGAACATTGGGGTGCATGTATCTTTTCAAATTATGGTTTTCTCCTAGGGCTTTATTGATAATGACATACACTCTGGCCCACCTACCTCACTTATATTTCCATGTATCCTGAGTGAGTCAGTCTCTTTTTTTTGGTTTTTTAAGAAATCTGGGTGCTTTCTAGATAATAGTTATCTCCATATGCACATCTGAACCATTTGCATGGTTTCTTTGTAAGTTTATTATTAGGGAAGCTTAGAATAATTTCATAACAACATAGAAAGTGATTGTATACAAACTTTATTTTAACTGTGGACTACCCCCACTCCTACCCCAAATACTCATAGACTGAAAGGTCATCAGAGATGAGCTCGTCTTTGGGAATTGGAGAGTAGAAATCAGAGAAAGGAAGGAAATCACGGAACTACTTCAGTTGGAGATGAAGGAGTGGGTAAATGCCCTTTGGTTGGAGAAAAGATGAATTTCCTACTAGAGGAGAAATCTCTTAAAATATTCAGCTGTGCCAGTGATTAACTGTGTTGCAAATTTAGTTGCATTTGGCAGGTACTGCAGGGAACAACTAGTGTATATGCCTTGGTATAGTAAAAAAAATTATGTAGACAGAAAGTATATTTCATTTACCTAGTTATTGAATAGCCTGAAATATAGAACAGTCGAATACTATTTGTAATTTGTGTGAGTGTGTGTGTGTGTGTGTGTGTGAGTGAGCAAAGCTGTGTTTGACACTAACATCCATTTTTCCTGACTTAAGAACAATATTTTAATAGATAATTGTGGTTTAAAGAACTGATTGATGCCTGAAAGGAAGTTCTCCTCATATTGATTATGTGTAAAAATGCCTAGGAGGGGTTGGGACTGACAGTAACCATCAGTAAACTTCAAAACTCAAACGAGAATTTAGTTGACAGCAGGGTGTTCAGTACAGAAAATAGTTTCAGCACTGACACTGTCTTCTAAGGCTCAGTATCTATCCATCTGTATAACAAATATCTGTGCAAAAGACAGTGTGGTGTGGTGGAATGAAAACTGAACTTGTAATTGGAATATGGGGATTAGATTCCAGCTGAGTTCTTTCTACTTGTGCTGTCTTGGAGAGTTACACCTCTAAGAATAACATTTTTTGTTTTTAAACTATCTCTAAGGATCTTTTGGGCTCTATATTTCTATGAAACTCTGATCCTATTTTATCATTGTAGGGGTACTGTGTGTTGGAAGATAGCTAGATAGATCAATGGATGTATGTATGGGTGGGTGGAAAGATAAGTGAGTACATACACACATATACATATACATACATATGTATGCACAATATATACATATAAAAATATATACTTATATATATATGACTATATATGTGTGTGTGTAACACCTACAGGTTATCTCCAGGCATATGTGTCTACATAGAGTGACATCACAAATTCTGGCCATGGTTTTCCTTTTCATTTGCAAATATGACAATAAATCATCTATCATCTATTATTAAAGAGGGAAGACCTCTTTTTTTTTTTTTTATGAATAGCTTTTTTTTTTTTTTTTTTTTTAAACTTTGGGTTTATTTATTTATTTATTTATGGCTGTGTTGGGTCTTCGTTTCTGTGCGAGGGCCCTCTCCAGCTGCGACAAGTGGGGGCCACTCTTCATCGCGGTGCGCAGGCCTCTCATCATTGCGGCCTCTCCTGTTGCGGAGCACAGGCTCCAGACGCGCAGGCTCAGCAATTGTGGCTCACGGGCCCAGTCGCTCCACGGCATGTGGGACCCCCCCAGACCAGGGCCCGAACCCGTGTCCCCCGCATTGGCAGGCAGACTCCCAACCACTGCGCCACGAGGGAAACCCCGGGAAGACCTCTTAACAGCAAATGGGTCTTGAAAGAGATTTTAACATTGTGAAAGATACATTAAAATAATCCACAAATATTCATATGCATGTATTGTGAAAATGCTTCTTAGTGGATACAAATGTAAAAGGTGAATAATAAAAGTATCATGAATTCTTTATTCTTCATCCATAAAGAATTCTAATATTGAAAATTTACTGGGCAGTACTAAATAAGTGAGTATCAGGAGTCTGATCTTGCCAAAATAATAACTTTAACTTTTGATGTATAGTATAAATACTATTAGCAGAAACATATTTTTCTAGCAATGACCTTAATAAAAATAAAGCTCATGTAAATAACACGTAGTGGAATCTACATTTTACTCCTTTAATCAACATGTTTAGGTTCATGGGACACTAAAGACCACAGTCATCAATATTACAGAGCATTTTATTAAGTATATATTATTACACAGTGAGTGGGTAGACATTTAGATCTGTATTCCACACAGACTGAGTGCATTTCTGCGGCATAGTTGGCTTTATTTGAGTGGAATAGGCCCATTGGTGAGAGGTCACAAGTAATCAGCTATCTATATATACTTGGAAGTTTAGAAATAGCTGAGAGTTTATTTATTTTACTTTAAATGTGTACAGTTTATTATATATCAATTATACCTCACTAAAGCTAAGTAATTGAGTTTTCTTGGGATTAGAGACAATGTTTTGAGATGGAGAGAGAATTATCTTAGAGTAAATGAAGAGTTGGGATAAATGATCATTTTCTCTGGAAGGAAAAGGGTTTATAATAGGAACCCCTAAGAAAACATGTTGAACTGGCCTTATTTAACATTTTTTTCAAGGGCTCAAGATAAGAAGTACCATGGGAAAATTTCCAAATTTGTGCACAGAACTAAGTTCTTCCAGGTAATAAAAATATCATCAAGGTAGGATGAACAGGAGTTGAAATGAGCGGAGGAGTTCTAATGAGAGCAGGAAGAAACAGTTCAGGTAAAAAAATTCAAACTCTTCTATGAGATGGCAGACTCTGAGAAGAAGCAGCATTAGGGAAAAATAAAGCAAGCTGTCCTCCACATCCTAAGACACGGTACCAACTGAGACTATAAATCTGCAGGTCCAGATGCATTCACAGATGGTAAGCTGATGGGAAGCTGTTAGCCAGAGTTAGGGGGGTAGGGAGCAAATCCCCAACTTCAGATGCTGTAGAGGGTAACGACCTGCCTCTCTCATGCAGGGGGAGATGGAATTCTCAGCGCAATGCCTCAGGACTCCGGTCCAGTATCATGGATGTTCTAATCTGTTTCTGAAGTGGTCTTTTCTACAGCATTTAAAAAAGTGACTGCATTATCCTGAACATTTTTATCAAGTAACAAATCAGCTGATATAAATGCATAAAGTTGGCTGAAAGCAGGCCAGGATTTCAAAGCCCCTTCGGCATGTCTAGGTTGGGCACACGTCATGGAGCCTAAGAGTTTATTTAGATGGGGAGTCTTAAAAAGCTGAAACTAAAAGTGACCATAAAATCATCAAACTTTAAAGTTGGAAAAAGCCTCATTCTTTTTCAAATGTAAAAAGCATTAACTGAGTCATTAAATGAGCTTTTAAAAAAGCCTCCTGGCAAGAGAGTGACAGATATAGAACTTTAAACCCATGCCTCTGGGGCCAATGCTCTTTCTATCATAAAGTGTTTCTCCCTAACATTTGATGAATCAAAACATACACACACGCACACACACACACACACACACACACACACACACACACACAAACACACATATAATGTTAAGACCCGGGGTTCACTCTTCAACTTGCTTTCAGCCATATGGAAACTTTATGGATTGATATTATTTCAGAGCAGATAAGCCAAATGCTATTTCTCTCACCTGGCTCCAAGCACTGTTTAGTCTTCTCCAACTGGGTATAATTATTCACTAGGGATCTCACCTATTGTTCAACACTCAAACTTGTGATGGCCATGCTGTGGACTCCATTGTCTTGAGAGGAAAGCTTACACACCAAAACATTTGGGTGGGTGAAAGGAACACAGGAGAGGAGACTAGAGGAAAGGTATTGGTGAATATGTAGTGAGTTGTTGCTTTTCTACCTTGATTATGCCTGAATGGCTATTTTTATTAACATGAACTTGTGCTACATGCTTGATGCATGACACACGCAGACTCCCTTAACTTAGAACATAAGTGTGGCACATGTATCTCCAGCTACAAATATAGATACCAAGGAGCCTAAGGAGCTCTGACAGTCATATACCTTCACTTTTTTTTTTGAGTTTTTCTTTTTTTGTGAGAATTGAATAGAAATAAAAGCTAAAAAATATCCCTTATTCACTTGGCAATTTCTTTTCATCTTCCTTTTCTCAGGTAACATATCCTCCAGGAATCCTCCCATACCCAGGAAAAGATAGTTTCTCCCGCTCTTTACAGTCAAAACCCCCTGGGCAACCCTTTCTCATACCTTTTATAGCAAAGTGTTGAATTGTGGATTTACTTGTCTGAATCTTCTTTAACCTGTGAGAAAATTGAGTGCAGGGGCTGAATCTTCCAACAGTGTATCTTCCAGTGCCAAGCACAAAAGAGTCAACTAACATGTAGCTTTAAAAAAAAAGTATCTTATACATATTGTAAGTGTTCAATACATTTGTACATCAAATACATGAAATAATCAAGGCTAAGAAATACGATAGGAAAAAATTAATGTTAAGGAGGATTTATAAGTGAGTAGAAAGGGGATTTTAGGGAAGAAATCATGATTTAAGATTATTAGTTTTTTTTAACCTGGTATATGTTGAGGATTGCTATAGAAGAAAAGGCAGTTCAATACTTTGAAAATGTGTGAAGTCTATATTCATTAGCTCATCAGCTAAAATAAGGTGGTATGCCCATAGCTGCTCATCTTTCAAATTTTTTCATAAATGTCAACTTGTTGAAAATATTTTTGAAACTAATTTTTCTTTACCTTTTAAATTCTCTTGGAATTAAACATGGTGATTTACCACTAAGACCTTCAAGATGTATTAATTTATTTAGGCCACCATAATAAATTTGAGAGAGAGTCTGCACGGAGATGGATTTTAAAAAGCACAGTTAATCACCCAAAAGTAATTTATAAACGAATTCAAATTTTAACCATTACTCATTAAAAAAACCTTGAAAGGAATTAAATTCATAAAAAGTTGAACATTCTTAAATCTCCAGCCCCCTACTCAATTTTCTTGTACTTCACAGTGCTGCAGAATTTCTAATGCAGAAATCCTCAATTATATCCAGCACTTTTTGGCTTTTCCCTTTTCTTTACAAACCCTCCATTATTTTCTTTTCACCATTATTTTCTTTTTCTTTTCTTTAAACATCTTTATTGGAGTATAATTGCTTTACAATGGTGTGTTAGTTTCTGCTGTATAACAAAGTGAATCAGCTATATGTATACATATATCCCCGTATCCCCTCCCTCTTGCGTCTCCCTCCCACCCTCCCTATTCCACCCCTCTAGGTGGTCACAAAGCACCGAGCTGATCTCCCTGTGCTATGCGGCTGCTTCCCACTAGCTACCTATTATTTTATATTTGGTAGTGTATATATGTCCATGCTACTCTCTCACATCATCCCAGCCTAACCTTCCCCCTTCCTTGTGTCCTCAAGTCCATTCTCTACGTCTGTGTGTTTATTCCTGTCCTGCTCCTAGGTTCATCAGAACCATTTTTTTTTAAGATTCCATATATATGTGTTAGCATACAGTATTTGTTTTTCTTTTTTTTTAATATAGAATATTTTAATAAGTATATCAACATGCAAATGTAGAGGAGAGCCAAAATGATTAAGTGATTTTCTTTAGATTGAATATTTGAATCTTATGTGTAACAAAAAGAAGTGTGTTTTAGTTCTTTCTGTGCCCTGGTATTTTGTATATTATTATTTATTTATTTTTTTAAACATCTTTATTGAAGTATAATTGCTTTACAATGGTGTGTTAGTTTCTGCTGTTTTTCTCTTTCTGACTTACTTCACTCTGTATGACAGACTCTAGGTCCATCCACCTCACTACAAATAACTCAGTTTCATTTTTTTTTATGGCTGAGTAATATTCCATCGTATATATGTGCCACATCTTCTTTATCCATTCATCTGTTGATGGACACTTAGGTTGCTTCCATGTCCTGGCTATTGTAAATAGAGCTGCAGTGAACATTGTGGTATGTGACTCTTTTTGAATTATGGTTTTCTCAGGGTATATGCCCAGTAGTGGGATTGCTGGGTTGTATGGTAGTTCTATTTTTAGTTTTTTAAGGAACCTCCATACTGTTCTCCATAGTAGCTGTATCAATTTACATTCCCACCAACAGTGCAAGAGGGTTCCCTTTTCTCCACACCCTCTCCAGCATTTATTGTTTGTAGATTTTTTTTTTTTTTTTTAATAGGTGATTGGTTTTTTTTTTTCTTTTTATTTATTTATTTATTTATTTATTTATTTATTTTTGGCTGTGTTGGGTCTTCAGTTCGTGCGAGGGCTTTCTCTGGTTACGGCAAGTGGGGGCCACTCTTCATCGCGGTGCGGGGACCGCTCTTCATCGCGGTGCGCGGGCCTTTCACTATCGCGGCCCCTCCCGTTGCGGGGCACAGGCTCCAGACGCGCAGGTGTTTGTAGATTTTTTGATGATGGCCATTCTGACTGGTGTGAGATGATATCTCATTGTAGTTTTGATTTGCATTTCTCTAATGATTAACGATGGTGAGCATCCTTTCATGTGTTTGTTGGCCATCTGTATATCTTTGGAGAAATGTCTATTTAGGTCTTCTGCCCATTTTTGGATTGGGTTGTTTGTTTTTTTGATATTGAGCTGCGTGAGCTGCTTGTAAATTTTGGAGATTAATCCTTTGTCAGTTGCTTCGTTTGCAAATATTTTCTCCCATTCTGAGGGTTGTCTTTTCGTCTTGTTTATGGTTTCGTCTTGTTTTGTTTATGTGCAAAAGCCCCATAGCAGTACTGTGAGTGTCACTGAACCAAACTTGGGTCCACTTATCCACGTGCAATAAACCCAATCTACTGACACTGGGTTGTGGTGAAAGAAAGTGCAGCGTTTTATTGTAAGGCGCCATACAAAGAGTCTGGGACAGCTAGTACTCAAAAAAGCCTCATTTTCCTGATGGGTTTCAGCAAAGTGGTTTTAAAGGCAAGGTGAGGGAGGGGAGTCCCAGGGTATGTGATCAGCTTGTGCACAGTTCTCTGTTTGATTGATGGTGAGGTTACAGGACGGTGTCACAGGGGTTAACGTCATCAATTCTTTGGCTCCAGTAGGCCTGGGGGCTATGTGCTCATGGTCATGAAGTAGTTAACCTTCCATTTGGTGGGGGTTTTAGCATCTGTAAAGCAGGAAATGTGCATCAAATACTGTTATCTATGTACTTCAGAGAGGAGCTAAAGTAGAGGATATGGGGGAGGGGTCTATCCTAGGAAGGCCCCATAGGGTCCTCCTCTGTTACATGAGCCCTGATATTCTTCCCAAAATCCTCTTAAAGTTGAGGACAGACAGATTTGGTTTCCATTTTTTGCTACAAAAAGCATCCTGTCTTATGCACTTGGCATAAAAATACTCTGCTAATTTGGTACCTGCTCAGAGGTCTTGCTCAGGGCTGTACACAACTCCAGCATGTGTCATTCACATTGACATTATTACGAATGGTACCCATTGGAGTTGTGCAGTGCCCAACTTTCATAGTTGTAAAAGGCTGTGCTGCTTTGTATCTGCTCATCTTTCCAGCTTCCCTTCAGTTGTCTTACATATGTGAGCTACAGTTGAGTCAGTTCCAACTACTTTTGCTCCCCAGAGGAACCACGGTATTACTTGGGCTTTTTGTGATCACTTTGTTCCCAATGCCAAATACAGATTCTTCACAGTTTGTTCATCTGACAAAGTCGTGTTTGTTCTTTAATGCTCTTCTCAGATATCACCTTTACTATAAAACTTTTCTTGTCACATCATTTTCCTGCCACAGGCCCTAGGCACTCATAGTAAATGACTTTATCAAATGTAAACATAGTACTTTGTATACATTTCTATCAATGCATCTCATGATGGTTTTATGTTAGCCTTCTGTACTGACCTATGTGCTTTTTGAGCAAACAGATTTGTCTAATTGTGGCCTAGTAGAGGAAACCCTAGCACACAGCAGATGCTTAAAGGACTATCTCTTTGTGGACTGTTTAATGTATTCATTAACACTCATAATTCACTGAATGAACCAAATCATTTAATATTTACAGTTTTCCACAGCAAGATCTTTTTCGACCCACCGCCTAGAGTAATGAAAATAAAAACAAAAATAAATAAATGGGACCTAATGAAACTTAAAAGCTTTTGCACAGCAAAGGAAACCTAAACAAAATGAAAAGACAACCCTCAGAATGGGAGAAAATATTTGCAAACAAAGCAACTGACAAGGGATTAATCTCCAAAATATACAAACAGCTCATACAGCTCAATATCAAAAAGACAAACAACCCAATCAAAAAAATGGGTGGAAGACCTAAATAGACATTTCTCCAAGGAAGACATACAGGTGGCCAACAAACACATGAAAGGATGCTCAACATCACTAATCATTAGAGAAACGCAAATCAAAATGACAATGAGGTATCACCTCATACCAGTCAGAATGGCCATCATCAAAAAATCTACAAACAATAAATGCTGGAGAGGGTGTGGAGAAAAGGGAACCCTCCTACACTGTTGGTGGAACTATAAATTGGTACAGCCACTATGGAGAACAGTATGGAGGTTCCTTAAAAAACTAAAGATAGAGCTACCATATGACCCAGCAATCCCACTCCTAGGCATATATCCAGAGAAAACCATAATTCGAAAGGATGAATGCACCCCAATGTTCACTGCAGCACTATTTATAATAGCCAGGACATGGAAGGAACCTAAATGTCCATCAACAGAAGAATGGATAAAGAAGATGTGGTACATATATACAATGGAATATTACTCAGCCATAAAAAGGAATGAAATAGTGCCATTTGCAGAGGTGTGGTTGGAGCTAGAGATTGTCATACAGAGTGAAGTAAGTCAGACAGAGAAAAACAAATATTGTATAGTATCATTTATGTGTGGAATCTAGAAAAATGGTAGAGAAGAACTTATTTGCAAAGCAGAAATAGAGTCACAGATGTAGAGAACAACCTTATGGTTACCAAGGGGGGAAGGGGTGGGTGGGATGAATTGGGAGATTGGGACTGACATATATACACTACTATGTATAAAATAGGTAACTAATGAGAACCTACTGTATATCACTGGGAACTCTACTCAGTGCTCTGTGGTGACCTAAATGGGAAGGAAATCTAAAAAAGAGCGGATATATGTATATGTATGACTGATTCACTTTGCTGTACAGCAAGAAACTAACACAACATTGTAAAAGAACTATACTCCAATAAAAATAAATTAAAAATTTTAGAGTTTTCAATCCCCCATTATCACATATATCCAGATGCAGCAATATTTACTTCTTCTATCAGTTGCCAGTGTCAACTAAAAAAAAAAAAAAAAACAATACCAGCATAGTAAGGAGAAACTTTACTCAAAAGGGTAAGTGCGTGGAGGGGTCTATTGCAATTGGGGGAGGAGAACTATTGCAGTAGGGAGAATGCTGTGACCCTAAGATCTGCAAGCCTCTCAGTGGTTAATCAAAAGGGGTTTTTCTTCTCTTGAGAGGAAGTAACAAGGGTATTAAGGGTAGGGTGTGCGAAAATGGGGTAAAAGAGTAGCTTGAGTGGATGGTAGATCAGAGAATATTTTACCCTGAGGTCAGCCTGTTCTTAGGAGAGATTATATGTTGACGCAGTCTGACAGTGAGTCAGAGTTCTGGAGCCTGGAGGAAGGAGTGAAACTTTAATTAATTAATTAGTTTGATTAATAAGCAGTTTGTTCCAATTGATTAGTAGGAATAAACACTTCAGATGATAATTTATGAGACAAAAAAATGGCAATTTGGAATATCTTTGTCTGGCATTGCCATAGGTAAACAAGAGGAGGCATCTGTGGAAGGGTGGTTCTTAGGAATAAGCTGTTTTCCACAACACAAAGGGCAGAGAGATATCTTAACTTTTGCTGTTTTCCAGGATTAGAGGGCTCAGGTAAAATTCAACATTGTCACTAATAATAGTTTTCAGTATTGAAGGACACAATTAGATTATATAAAACTTTATTTTCTTTTCCAGTGGTCATCGCACAGCCAAGCAAATGTATCCACTTGTTAAATTTAATTACCTTTTATCTTAGAGAGTTCCCCCAAATTAAATAGGTCGGAAATTTTTATAAAGAATCAAATATTGCTTTCCTGTCTAAAAAGTGTGGACTGAGTATCAGAGACTTATCAGGTTTCTTTCAAGCTAAAGTCACCTTCATTCACTTGATAAGACTGTAGAGGGCACAGTTAGACTGGAACAAAGCTTGAGTGAAAGAGTGTGAGAATTTTATTAAACAAAATACACCTAGCTAATACCCAAATGTGTGCTGTCAGTGATTCATATCTGCCTTTCAGAACAAAGGTTTTTAAAAAAATCTTTTTAAAAGAGGGTTTTCTTATTTGTCACTTTACTTTCTTTTTAATTAATCCTAACAACATTTCATGTGGGAAAATGTGTTTGAAGAGATGGAATTATAAATGAGTCCAGCATTATTGTTATAGCCCCTGTATTAAAATGTTATTGTAAGCTAAGGCAAGGAAGTCAAAGATAGTAGATTAAGAGAAAACTGCTGGGGAATTGAGCAAGCATTATTAAAAACAAGTGACAGGTTTGTATTACTCTATTGGAAGTATCATATAGTAGTGGAAAGACTAAGGAATTAGTTGGGCTATCCGTAAGCTATTTGAAGCACAGCTTTTTCAAAGCTAAGTAAAGTTTTCTCTCATCATCAGCTAATTTGTGGTTTCAAAATCCTGTAGTGTTCTTGATGCAGTTACCACCAAAATGAAGCATGTCCTTCTTCCTAATGGTCTACTCCTCCCCTTCCTTGTACTATATGTGCAAAACAAATGACATATATGCACTCTTTATGTTCTCTTTTCACCCTGTTTTCATTCCACATTGCACCAAGATTTTATTTTCAACATCAGTAATGGCTTTATAATTTCCAAATTCAAAGGTTTTTCTTCTGTCTCATTTACTTTAAAATCTCAATTGCTTTTGATTTTTTGCTCATCACAGATGACTCTTATCTTTTTGCTGTAATTGTGTTGACTATGTACTACCTGTTACTCTTTTTACATATTTAGCAAATCAGTTTGTTACTTTGAGTTTTTCTTTTTGATTTTTCCCATTCCATTATTTTGGGAATTCACCATACTTCTGTATTTTGTGTGCTGGTTCTCCTCTATCAGACTATTTATTCAATTTTATGTTTCCAGCTAAAACCTGACATTGGATTGGATATTACCTCAGTGGGAAATGGCTCTGGTATCCATGTAATGTACTCTCACTAAAGCCCCAACTTTATATTGCTAATTGCCTTTTAAATATTCATAAATGGATGTCTTGCTATTCCTTGAAAGACAGCTATTCAAAATCATTTTTCCCTCCAAACCTAGTGCCCCTTTCTGATTTTCTCATTCTTCTATCTCTGCCGTAGCCTTTAGATAAAAAAAATTTGAATGTTTTTTCAACTAACACTCTGTAGGCTCCTTGCTGTCCTCCTAGGCCAGGTCTTTAAGCCATGGTAACTAGTCTCTGGATCCATTAGAAAGTCCAAGGGGGCAGAATTTTCTTTATGCTTTGTTCATTAATGCAGCCTAATCACAAAGGATGATAACTAGCTCAGTTAATATTCGTTAATAAATGAATAAGCCCAAATACCCAAAGTTAGGTTCTCCTATTATTTATTTTACATTAATTACCAGATGAATATTTTTTAATACCGCTTTTCTATTGCTGCTTTTCTGATCAGAAACTTCATTTAGTCTATTTTGTCTCTTTTTTTCTGACTTTTAAGATTGTCCATTTTTCTATTCTAAGGAGGTCCGAAGAAAGTGAATTAATGTTGTGGGTAAGAGTGAACATACTGGAGTTAAACAGCCTGAGTTTGATTATGGTTCTTTCATTTACTAATTGGGACAGATATTTAATTTTTCTGTGCCTTGATTTCTACGTCTGTAAAATTGAGATAATGATCATTGGATTGATGTTAGGATGAAATAAGTTAGTGCCTCTTAAGCACTCAAACAGTGCCTGGTATTTAATGAATGCTCAATATGCATTATTATTATTATTATTAACCTCTACACTTGAAAAGCATCTGTATAGTCAGTGACATCCAAATGTTTAATACAACATATCCCATCTTTCAAACAAAATTTTACATGTAATCCCAATAAATTTATGAAATACAAAATAAGTGTGGCTTTGATTATTTGTACCCTCCACTCTTTCATAAACTCATAAGTGTCCTTGACAAAATCCCCAAACTCCAAGAACTACAATTTAAAAACCACTGGTCTCAGTAACGTTTTTTTTTTAAATATTTATTTATTTGGCTGCACCGGGTCTTAGTTGCAGCACGTGGGATCTTCGTTGCGGCGTGCAGGATCTTTTAGTTGCAGCATGCGGACTTCTTAGTTACGGCATGTGGACTCTTAGTTGCGGCATGTGGACTTCTTAGTTGTGGCATGCGGAATCTTAGTTGCAGTATGTGGACTCTTATTTGCAGCATGCATGCGGGATCTAGTTCCCTGACCAGGGATCGATCGAACCCGGGCCCCCTGCACTGGGAGCACAAAGTCTTACCCAGTGGACCACCAGGGAAGTCCCTGGTCTCAGTAACTTTTGATGTAAGTATTTATTGATTGACTAAGTCATGTTGAAAACCATTAGATTGTAGAAAGAGCAGGCATTTTAATAATGCATCTATTATATTGCCTGTCTCAAATGAGGGTATTCTAAGACAAGGAAGTTACATTTGAAAATATTATCTAGCACAGACAATTTATATCTATTTTAGTAAATTAATTTAGATCAAAGGAATAAACTTTTTTTATAATAAATGAGGGGTAAGTTTGAATTAGAAATCATATTTAAGGAATCAAAGTATTGTGTTATTATAATTGTCATATATAGAATAGATTATTTGCCCTTTGAGCATTTGTAGATGAATTAAAACATTATTCATTTCTGAACTAAACCTATAAGATGTAAAAAGCATTTTCTAAATGATAATGTTGATATTAACAATACTTATCCTTTTACTTTCAACTCTGTAAGCTTAATAAAACTTCAGACTTTATTTATATCCCCATACCTAAAAGATATTTATCTCTACTGCTTAACTGGAAATTTTGGAGAAAAAATTAATTGATGTTATTAAAAGAAAGGTGTCATCTAAAATTATACTGTCTTATTCTTAGAAAGAATTTCCTGAGTGATCCAATGAACATCTGACTAAGAGTCATGTACTCTTAAAGGGGTTGAGAACACGTTCATGAGATATTTTAGTCCCTTCATTTTACAAATGAGAAAAATATGAGCCTGCTGAGCTAAGCAATTTACCAAAGATAAATGATTGCATATTAAATATTAAGAAGTATTAAAATCTCTGTTCTCAATCCAATACTCTTTCCACCATTTGGAAAATTAATCATATAGTCTCAAACATCAAAATATTTTTTCCTGTATCTAAAAGAGAACAGAATGTCATGTTTTAGAATCCAGATGACATATCAACTTAAAAAGCAACATAAAAAACAATTTTGAAGTAAAACTTTGGATTAAACAGATGATGACTGCTTGATTGGCAGTGGCTTATACTGGAATATAAAGTAAATCAATAAGCAGAAATACTGCAGTCATCTGTTTTTCTGAATGTCAATAAACAGAGCTGTTCTAAGAAGGATTGAGAAATAGAAAAAGGCTGGTCTTTCTCCAATCTGTGGTTGTCTTTATTGAACTCATTTTCTTTTTTCTTTACCCTTTTAGGTGCCTCTTATCTCTGTTCTCTCCTTCTCCTACCAAAACTTCTTCTAGGAAACTTATATCAAACTTGTACTGAAATGTAAATGGCTTACAAGCCTTAAGGTACTGCCTCTCCCAGGGAAGTGTGAGGAGTGAGATTTAAGAGGGGCAAAGAAAGGTAAAGTTATAGAATGTATATCTAAATATGAAATTTTAAGCATCAATGAGGAAGAGAGTAGCAGTTTTAAATGTAGGAGGACAGACTTCCCAGTGATTTTAAAACCATTGTTAATCTCCACAAAGAAACAAAAACCAAACAAACAAACAAATATGCAACAAATATAACAGCGAAACACAAAAACAAAAATAAAAAACCCCAAATTAATGGGACTTGACTATGTTGAAACTGAGATTAATATGTGGAGTATTGATTTCTCTAATAAGTTGAGTCCCTCAGTCCATAAACATGGTATATCCCTTTATTTAGGTATTCTTTAATTTTTCTCAGTAGTGTTTCATAATTTTGCATATAGAAATCTTCATATCTCTCATTAGATTTATTTTTATGTGTTTCACTTTTTAGATATTACCATCAAGAGCATCGTTTTCTGAGTATCCTATTTGCTGTTGGTCTGTACAAATACAATTGATTTTTAAAAATACTGACCTTGGATTCAGCAACCTTGTTAAATTATCTTATTCAAATGGCTTACCTGTAGAATTTGTTTCCGATTCCAAAATGATTAAAAGATCAATTCTCTAAAACAAATCTAAGATTTCATACAAACAATAATGTTTTTAAAAATTCGTACAGCAAAAATTGACAGGAAAAGAAGAATAAGTATGTAAATCCACAATCCTAGTGGGATATTTGAACACAACTCTCTCAGTAGTAGGTAGAACAACCAGCCAAAAGTCCATGGAAGATTTTTAACACAAATATCAAACTTGATCAATTTGAAATATATAAAACACTCTACTCAACAATGATGGAAATCACACTTGTAACAAGTATATATAGACTATATTACAAAATTAATTATATGGTTGTACATAAAGCAAGTCTCAACATATTTCAAAGACTGAAATACAATAAAATATGCTTTCTGACCATTGAGATGTTGAATTAGAAATCAGTAACCAAAATTATTTAAAAATATATCCAAATGTTCAGGAAGTAAGCATTTTACTTAAATAATCCACAAAGAAGAAATCACAATTAACATAAGAAAAGCAAAATTTTAGCTATACTCCCATGGTTTATTATATATGTGTGTACTCTAACACCATCACAGTTTCCCCCACAAGCATATGCACTAACAGAGTTTGTATCCTATTTATCTAGTTTCCTTTAGGGTCTGATAAGGACAATTGAAGATGCTCACTAAATGCTAATTGGGTGTATCGGCAGAACTCTTGGTTTTAAGCAACATGATATGACTTTGATAACTTTAAGAAAATGAATTTATTACAATGATATAGAGTAGCTCACAGAATGGTTTGGAGAGTCAGAGAACCGTAGGTCTAAACTATCAGCCAGGAGAAATGTCTAAACTTATTTCATGGTCTGATCTGGTGAAGATGAGTTTGCCACTACTGCTGGATTACTTGATTACTCTGCAGATTGTAATGCTGAGCTCACAAACACAGAACGTTAGATGCTGCTGGAAAGAGGATATTGCTTCCACTACTGTTCTTTTGTGTGACCAGAATAGATTCTACAATTGCTGTTTTTCACTCACTCACTGACAGCTTTTAATTGCAAATCTGGAGCATATGCATCCAACTCATAGAATTCGGTTTCTGTGCTAATGCCCTAGTTTCAAAGGAGGCTGAGAAAACAAGTACTTGAGATCTTTAGCTTCTATGGTGAAAGGTGGATTTGCCTCATAAAGTGGGAGATTCCTAAAACATAGGGAATGGACAAGGTTCATGCAATTTATCTACGACTTTCAAGCAGACATGGGTCTTGCCAAGACACGTTGGGTAGTCTATTTACTGATCTGTAGGTTCTCTGAGCATGATGTCATCAAAATAGAGGATAAGTGTGATGTCAGAAGGTCAATGTCCCTATGAGCTAAGCTGTGATATAGAATGAAAAAGTTGAGACAATGCAGTGAAATTAATATTGCTGCCTTGTGATTTGCAAGCAAATTGTTCTGATGTTCTCAGCTTTTTAGAGTAAAGGAATAAAAGCATGTGCCTAATCAATAGCTATCGATTACTTAGAAAGCAAAGCAGGTTCCTTAGAACCTTATTGATTTGTTCTAGTGAAGAGACCACATATAGAACAACGGCCTCAATTTGCTGTCTCTAGCTGATCAAATTTATAACAATCCTCTGTTTTACTCCTGAATACTCTGACTTCTACATTAGACAAATTGAAATTTTAAAAGGGAATATGATAGAAATCACCAACCCTGAATCTGTAAAATCTTTAGTAGTGAAACTAATCACTGTGATTCTCTTAGGGATTTAATCATGCTTTTGACATATTATTATAATAAATAGAGGAAGCTCTTGGGGCTTTTAGTGGGCTCTTCCTAATAAAAATATTATTCCCTGAGACATGCAGCCAAGATGGTGATTCTGCTTGTGGCTGAGTGTACTACTTTAATGATATACTAAGAAACTAATGAAATATTTATGGAATTTTTGGGGGTCCTACTGTCCTACTGGGAGGCAGACTTAAGTCAAAATGCCATTTATCATTTCATCTTCATGTCTCCACCCTGACTAGTGGAGAATAGTGGCATTGAAGGTACCAAGAGTCAATACAGTGAAGGCTAAAGAGGTTGGGATGGGAAAAATTGACTTCCATTTTCTAGGTATCTCCTCTTGGCTAAGTCATTACATGTCTCCAATCAAGGCGAAAAAAATGTTAATATATATTGTAAAATTGACTTCTCCTTAGAAAGATGGCAAGTGAGGGTTGGAGAGTCCTTTCTTTATTGGAATCTACCATTATATCCTCATCCCACTACAAAGAAGTCCAGTTCTTTTTCAGTCAATGCCCCATTCCAAGATGCCAATTAAACTCTCATAATAAAGCAGTCATCAGGATTAAATGTTTAGTGTTATTCTATCTCAACCTGTGGATGCAAGAAGTAAGACTTTTATCACATTCACAGAAAGTTAATGATATTTTGGCATTACCTTGAGCTGGGAATTTAAGACTGGAATATTACATTCTTATTACATTGGTGTATCCTGTTGTTTTTATTTTTAATTTATTTTATTAATTTATGAAAAGAAATTTATTGTGGTAAGAAAACAATATGAGATCTACTCTCAAATTTTTAAGTGTATAATACAGCCCCTGGCAACTATCATTCTATTCTTTGTTTCTATGAGTTTGATTATTTTAGATATCTCATATAAGTGGAATCATGCAGTATTTGTTTTTCTGTGACTGGCATATTTCACTTAGCATAACGTCTTCAGGTATATCTATGTTACTGCACATGGCAGATTTTCCTTCTTTTTTAAGGCTGGACAATATTCTATTGTATGTATATATGACATTTTTAAAATGTATTCATCCATCAATGGAAATTTAGGTTTTGTCCATATCTTGGCTATCATGAATAATGCTGCAGTGAACATGGTAGTGCAGAAATCTCTTCTAGATCTTGATTTCAAATATTTAGACTATATACACAGAAGCGGCATTGCTGGGTCACGTGGTAATTCTATTTTTAAGTTTTTGAAGACCCTCCATACTATTTTCCATAGCAACTGTACCATTTTACATTCTTACCAACAGTACACAGTAGTTCCAAGTTCTCCACATCCTCACCAATACTTTATTTATTTTTATAATAGCCATCCTAACAGGTTTGGGATGATATCTCATTGTGTGTTTTTTTGGTTTGTTTTTTGGGTTTTTTTTTTTGGTCTGTCTGCGCTGTGTGGCATGTGGGATCTTAGTTCCCTGACCAGGGATTGAACCTGCACCCTCAGCAGTGAAAGCACAGAGTCTTAACCACTGGACCACCAGGGAATTCCCTCATTGTGGTTTTGATTTACATTTTCCTGAAGATTAGTGATGTCGAGCACCTTTTCATATATCTGTTGACCATTTATATATCTTCTTTGGAAAAATGTCTGTTCAAGCCCATTGCCCATTTTTAAATTGGGTTATTTGGGGTTTTTTTTTTTTGCTATTAAGTCATAGGAGTTTCTTATAAATTTTAGATATTAACCCCTTATCTGATACAGGGTTTGCAAATATTTTCTTCTATTCCATAGGCTGCCTTTCCATTTTGTTGATTGTTTCCTTTGCTGTTCAGAAGGTTTTTAGTTTGATGTAGTTCTACTTGCCCATTTTTGCTTTGTTGCCTGTGCTTTTGGTGTCATATAGATGGGACATCATTGCCAAAATTAGTGTAAGGATCTTTTCCCCTACGTTTTCTTCGAGGAGTTTTACAGTTTCAGATCTTATGTTTAAGTCTTTAATCCATTTAGAGTTGATTTTTGTGTATGATACAAGGGTCCAATTTCATTCTTTTGCATGTGGATATCCAATTTCACCAATACCATTTGTCAGTTCTGAGAAAGAACAAAGCTGGAGGCATAACAGTTTCTGATTTCAAAAAATATATTACAAACCTACAGTACTCAAAACAGCATGGTACTGGCAAAAAGACAGACTAATGGAACAGAATAGAGAGACTAGAAATAAACATATGCATATACAGCCAACTGATCTTTGACAAGGGAACTAAGAATACACAATTGGGAAAGGATGCTTTCCCAGTGCCCTTAGAAGTAACCATGACACCCTACAGATTTGGAATACTCAGGGCCTTCATACTTTTTTTTAAAGATAAATTTATTTATTTACTTTTGGCTGCATTGGGTCTTCGTTGCTGCGCATGGGCTTTCTCTAGTTGTGGCGAGTGAGGGCTACTCTTCGTTGCAGTGTGCGGGCTTCTCATTGCGGTGGCTTCTCTTGTTGTGGAGCACAGGCTCTAGGCTCACAGGCTTCAGTAGTTGTGGCACACGGTCTCCATAGTTGTGGCTCGTGGGCTTAGTTGCTTCCCGGACCAGGGCTCGAACCCGTGTCCCTTGCACTGTCAGGTGGATTCCTAACCACTGTGCCACCAGGGAAGTCCCAGGACCTTCTTACTTTTACATGTGAGTTACTACTTGATTTTCCCTAGTCAGGTCACTAGTAGGCCTTAAGTTCCAGGAGACTCTAAGGATAATTTTTTCTCAGTTTGTTTCTTATTGCCAACTAGAGATTTACTGCCTTCAGTGCCAACCAGGCTAGATAAGTGATGGCAATTTCCCCTATATCCTCAATGATCTGTTGTCTCTGATCTCTCCTGGTATCAATTTTTATGTTAGAGCAATCAGTGACTTATTCTGGTTAATTAAGTAGGAAATAAACTATTAAAAAGATATTGGACAGTTTATGGAATCTCTAAATAAAAGATTCAAGAACCAGGATTGGTGTTTGGAAGTTTAAACTTATGCCTAGGAATCATGCTGTAGAATTGGTCCAGGGAACAACCTAGTGCAAGAGTCACTGGGCAGAGACACTTCAGCTGGAACTACAAATATCAATGATAGGGGATGCTAAATACAGTAATATGAATCACTGATACATTTGTTCTGGATACTGAAAACAGTTTGTGCTTCCCATTTCCAGAATATATTCTAAGCAGTCTTTTCTTCTTGTCAGCAGCTTCTAGTCCAGTCTCCAGAGTGGATATAACTGATTGGCGGAGCTAAGGTCATATGCTAGCCTATGGCTTTAAAGGATACTCAGAGATTAAGTAGCTGGCATTTTCAATCTCTATAATGAGAGACAGATTCTTCCTCATAAGATGGGGATTTCCATAACTTATATATGGGTTCATACACTGGACAAAAACGAGGAGTAGAACTCTCCATTAGAGTTTATTCATGAATAAATACCACATGTCATAATTTTCTTTACAATAATATTTTGGAAACAAGAATAAGGAAGTTTTATATATATATACACACACACACACACACACACACACACACATACATATATGTATATATGTATATATGGGTGTGTGTGTTTATAAATTCTGACTTTATATAAAGTAGGCCTTTGTTTTTTACTGTTACTGGTCTGAATGCAGAATGGGAATTCTTTTAGTTACAAAGAGGAAGATGAAAACTTTTTTCTGAACTAAACTATATGAAATGTGAACATGAAGATTAACATCATCTCTGAGGCAGGAACCTCAAAATTATACTCCTTCTCAATCAATGCTATTGTCAGTTCTTAGCTTGATTAATTATTAAAGGAAAATATATATCCAAGACATTACTGCAAATAAATATTTTAGAATATGTTTGGCTTTTCCTGTACAGTGAAAACATTTTTATAATGTAAAATGTAAGAACAGATATTTTTCCAACGTAAGTTCTAGTTGCATATTCTCACATATTATAACCATATATAATTACTGTTAAGTGAAAAGCCTGAATTAGATGAGTAAATTGTTACAGCCAGTGGTAAGAAAATTATTATATTGTTTTGTTTAGCACAGTATTTAAATTTTATATTTAAGAAGCTTTTGAGGGACTTTTCATCTAGCTAATAAGTGAGTTAATTAAAAACAGAGGAACGTTGTGAAGAGTGGCACCATGGTGTTTTTAGAATCAGAGGGATATGAATTCAAATTATTCAATGATAATTGTTGAGATCCTACCACAGCCAGGTACATGGCTTTTACATTTTCTCTAGGAATTTCATTTTCATGATCTAAACAATAGATATAAAACATTTAACTAATGAAGTTTTTGAGAGCAAAACAAATCTTAAAGGCAAGACACAAGAAGGTGAAAACCTTTCCAAGTAACTTGACTATGTTCCAGAGCAAAACTCAATAATATTTATAGAAATACAAAAATATTCATCACTACTACAAGGCAAAATTAATAATTTATGGCATCCAACCAAAGATTACCAGGCATACAAAGGAACAGGAAAAGATGAACTATAATAAGAATAATCCCTTGAAAGTGACCCAAAACTGGCACAGATGTTAGAATTAGAAGACAAGGAAATCAAAATAGCTTTTATAATTGTACCACACATGTTAAAAAAAGTTATGTAGAAATATAGAAGATATATAAAAGAACCAAATTTAACTTCTAGAGATGAAAGCTACAGTTATTGAGATTAAAACAAAGCAACAAACAAATCATTCGATAGGTTTTGTGTGTTTGAAAATTTGTTGTTTGAAAATTTGTTTCATTTGTTCTACCAGTTAGACCTGGTAGAAGGAACAGTGTTTCTGGGTAAGAGATGATAAAAATACCAATCGTCCAGTTAGTTCACTGTCACTCTCAGAGAGCTTAAAAGAGAACTCAGTGTGGTCGAACAGTAGCCCAGAGAATAAGTTGGAGGGAGTTATTGCTGGAAGTGACAAAAGTAAGACATGGCTTCCACTTTGGGGGGGGGGGGTCTTCCGTTGTAAAAGAGGCAAGAATGAGGATGAACCATAAACTCCTCCCATGCTGACGCCACAGAGTGAACCCATCCCATGTTATTAGAGGCCACTGATATCAGAGGCAGAAGACCAGGATCATAACTGCTAATGGGCAGCTAATTGTGCTTGTAGTCAGAGGAGGGTCTCCCTCTTTTCCCCTTTTTCTTTTTAATTCTAAACTCAGGGTTATAATTAAACAAAACAGGAATTTAGAGAAGAGCATGTGGGAAGCTTTTTGGCTATTTGGAGTTGTTGCTTTGAACAAATATCCCCCCAATAAAAATAATAACATATTAATAGCAGTACATGAAATGTCCATATATTTACTTAAATGAATTCTTCAAAATTAGATGTAATTTTTGGTCTAGACTGCAAAAGCATTAAATTTCCCTTGTAGCAGTTACTGAAAAAAAAATTGAACATTTTAATTTTTTTTACTTCATCAAGATTGAATTTCTCAATCAAACCACATATGATTAACCTGGTTTTCCAATGTATCTTTTATAACAGACACATAATCTGATAATAAACATGGCATTGTTATCTAAATTATTTTTAATGACATACATGATAGAACATGAGAGGATCTTGGCCCATTTAGCAACCCCCATACTTTTATTTTAATGGAACATATAGTTTAGGTAGAAAGTATAGCCTAGTGGATTTAAAAAAAAATTATCTTTGGAAATGAAAAATAATGGAACTGAAAGATTATGTATAAGTTAGAGACTATAAGGATTTGATTTATTTGAAGTACAGAGTCCTTAAATTGTGCTTCTGGTTAATAAACTGGCTTTAGACATTGGAGAAAGGTCTGTAATTTCTTCTACTACAGTCTGGTATTTCAAGAGCTACCAAGAAAACAGTGCTGAATGGCTTTAGGTCTCAGAAGTTAAGACACAAGAGAAGTCAGATATCACCACTATGGTGGTAAATTCCCTCTATGCAGAACAATTAAAAAAAAATTCCACTTCTCTCATTAGAATACCATGGTGCAGAACTTCCCTGGTGGCGCAGTGGTTAAAAATCCGCCTGCCAAGGCAGGGGACCTGGGTTCGAGCCCTGGTCCAGGAAGATCCCACATGCCACAGAGCAACTAAGCCAGTGCGCCACAACTACTGAGCCCACATGGCACAATTACTGAAGCCCACGTGCCTAGAGCCTGTGCTCCGCAACAAGAGAAGACACCGCGATGAGAAGCCCACACACCGCAATGAAGAGTAACGCCCACTTGCCGCAACTAGAGAAAGCCCACGCGCAGCAACGAAGACCCAATGCAGCCAAAAATAAATAAATAAATAAATTAAAGAAAAAAAAAAAGAATACCACAGTGCAATGTCATCATCTCCTCAAGAAAAAGTGCCATATAATTCTGTTCTGTCTCTTCAGTGTTATGCAGTAAGACAAGATTTGTTTTCTCCAAGTCCCCACCCTCCCTTTTTTTGGTCATTTCCCCCTCCTAGAAGAGAGCCTTAGCTTAGATGAGAAAAGAAAGTTTCTATTATCATAACACCAAATAAAGGCTATCAACATTTGCAAGAGAAATTTTGATTGTAGATGTTTAACTGAAAGTTTAAAACATATTTCCATAGGACCTTCAAGGTACCTGACCTCTCCCACAGCCTATCTTGCTGAGAAGATGAAAGAAGCCTATTGACTGCTAGTCAAGCCTTGGAGAGTAGGAAGAAAGCTAAAAAAACCAAGGTCATGGTGAAGAGGAGAAAAGTTAGGGAGAACCTACAGAGATGCAGCTTTAAGCTGAAACCTGTATAGACTTTAAATGGAAAAGAGGAAAAAACTATCCGTGCTATCCACTGTTCTCTATGTGTTTTGTATTGTAAAGTAGGCTTTTCTTCTAGTAACAGACACACTTTCATGCTCTTCCAGACATTCAAGTCTACATAAATAAGGATTTATCTACTTGTGGTCTTGTCTGAGATTATTGTACTGTGACATAACATACGGCTGTGCCTCCATCTAAGACTACCATAGAAATTAGCCAAGAAATACTCCACCGTTTATCTAAACTACCAGATTGTTGCTGAGGAAGAGGAGTGCTCACAGCTTTTGTAAATTGATGTAATGAATACTCTTTCAGCAGGGGAGTAACTCGAGAAAAGTAGTAACCGTGGCCTGGAAGCATTGGCCGAGTGTCAAGTTTGAGAATGTATGGTTTAACATGAATGCCTAGGTTAATGCTTTCTTGTGAGTTTATTAGTTTCCCATAGGAAAATTTCACAAGCTGTTATCAGGCTATGAAGAGAGGGAAGAAGTCTGGGGAAGGTCATTTGTGTATCTGCATCATCCAAAATGGATGATAGAAGGGAAATTAGATTGTTTATGAAGACGGAGGAAAAGTCCCTGAATGATATGGCGGTATTGGTGGGGGCAATGCAGTTGATATCGTATTTGGCTCCAGCTACATTTGAAACTAGTGAAAAGACAGCCAGTAGGTACGTGAGAAGAAGAATGCATTATTTAGGAATTCATGATTCTCTGCCATTCTCAAATAATTCATTGAATAATTAATTGAGAGGATGGGTAAGGGAAATTGATTAAATAAGCTTTAGAGAAACTGATATAAATTATTCAGTGGACAGTGTACATTATGATTGATTTAAGAGATTTTCAAGGGTAATTTTGACTTTACTCCCTTAAAAAATATTTTCCACTGATTTTAGCACCTAATAAAATATCAGAGTAAGACTTGACTCCAATTTATGGACAGATTTGAATATACAAAATCTTAAGTAACCTAAGAATGGAAGGCAAGTTTAAAGAGAAGTTATAAGGTATGAATACAAATTTTTCCTCTCAATAAGCAGTGCAAAAGGAGAACTACAGCTATAGAACCCTAGAGTTTGTAGAGCTTTTCAGTGTGATTGAGCCATCAGAGATCAATGTTTTATGGTACCATAGTAGGAAATCAAATTTTATGATATCTTAGTATCAAAGTTAGTAATCTTATTCAATTGTGATGGTATTTTAAAAGACTAAGAAAATTAGGATGTGTGTGTGTGTGTACTAAAGGACGTTGAAGAAGAAACTATTAATCATTAATTTACTATATCCCAAGTACAGAATTCAGAAGTTGGCATGGTATAGATTCAGGAATTTTTTTGTCTGTGTTAGATTTAAGGAAGGAGTGAATATTATTTGATACCCATAGGAAGACTAAACCTAAAGAGAATATAAATACTTTTTTCTAGTGAGATTTTTTTTTTCCTTTGAAAAAATGCTTCAGGGCAACGCTAGAGTCTAAACTCTTTGGGGACAGTGGCTATTGGTTAGAGTATTTGGAAGTGTAGGTATAGTTAAATAATAAACTTGATTCTTGGAGTTAAGGACTCTGAAAAAGCAAGAAAAGTTACTTCTCTAAGGGCAAGATCACCTTAAGGAAGTTAATTTGAAAATGTCATTTAACAGGTGTGAGTTTTGACACACTTCAGTGAATATGTGCACCATGTTTATTGACAAGGGGAAAAAGAATTACTTATCTCATTAACAAGACCACTTCTTACCAATCTTAAAGAACTAAAGATATTTGGAGAGTTCAGATGGTATTATAATTGATTCATCCAAGATTACTCCTAGAGTGAAATAAGTGGATTGCCATTCAGCATCTATTTGATCTATAGTCATTTCCCTTTATTCGAGGTTTCACTTTCTGCTGTTTCAGTTACCCACGGCCAACCAAAGTCCAAAAATATTAAATAGAAACTTCCAGAAATAAACAATTCATAAATTTCTGAGTAGTGTGATGAAATCTTGTATCATCCATCCACCCACCGGGGTATGAACCATCCCTTTGTCTGGCGTATCTCACCCCTTAGTCACTTAGTAGCCATCTTGGTTATAGAACTGACTGTCTTGGTATCACAGTGCTTGTGTTCAAGTCACCCTTATTTTACTTAATAATGGCCCCAAAGCAAAAGAGAAGTGATGCTGGCAATTTGGATATGCCAAAGAGAAGCTGTAAAGTACTTTCTTTAGGTGAAAAGGTGAAAGTTCTTGGTTTAATAAGGGAAGAAAATATCATATGCTGAGGTTGCTAAGATCTATGGTAAGAATGAATCTTCTGTATGTGAAATTGTGAAGAAGGAAAAATAAATTCATGCTAGTTTTGCGGTCACACCTCAAATTGCAAAAGTTACGGCCACAGCGCATGATAAGTGCTTAGTTAGGATGGAAAAGGCATTAAATTTGTACAATAAGATATTTTGAGAGAGGAAGGGACCACATTCACATAACTTGTATTATAGTATATTGCTATAAGTTTTCTATTTTATTATTAGTTGTTGTTAACCTCCTACTGTGCCTATCTTATAAATTAAACTTTATCATAGGTATGTAAGTATAGGAAAAAAACACAGTATATATAGGATTCGATGTTATCTGCTGTTTCATGCAACCACTGGGGTCTTGGAACGTATACCCTGAGGATAAGGGGGCTACTGTATTTTCTAGTATACCTTCCTAACGCAGAGGTTAGAAGTTAAAAAAAAAAAAAAAATCCCAGACCCTCTTTCAGCTTGGGATCTTCATGTAAAAGAAATTCCACAAACTCAGTGCATTTATGTGAGACTTGGAATTCGAAAATAAGGAAAGGCAGTTATCCTGGTGCTTTAGCTTTTGTGGCCAGCAAGCATCGCTGTGGAGACATAAGTATTCATCTGTAGCATCATTCCTGTGTGCTTAACTCCCTAGGTAGTAAGCACAATAGCTGTTTTTCTTTGTGAGTTTAGATGGAAAATGTATAGACTCTGTGTACATTTAATGAACAATTATGAAGCAATAACAATTGTTACAATCACACAGGTCAAGAAATGGAACATTGGCAACAACCAAGAATCCCCTCCATGCCTTGCATCATCACAAAACCCTCCCATAGCACAAACAATAACCACTTACCTAACTTTTATGTTAATCCATTCATTGTTTTTCTTTGTAGATTTATTACTTATGTGCACATTCCTATAATACTGTTGATAGATATTGTGTTGTTTTCTATTTATGGCTGTCATGAACAATGCTGAACAACATACATTTTTATATATGTATCCTAGTGCACAGGAGAACACATTTCTCTAGGGAGTGAAATACTGGGTTACAGGGAAGTTTCAGGAATGAGATGCTGAGTCACAGAGAAAATATGTCCTTAAACCACAAGATAATGACAAGTGGTCAAATCAACTTACACTTCCAACAGTGGTGGTGATTCATATTTAAATTCCTTGACATTAGTTGTTATCATTTATTTTAATATTTCCTATCTAATCTGTGTGTAGTGGTACCTCATTGTGGTGTGAATTTTAGTTTTCATGATTACTAGTGAAAATATAAATATTTTACAATTTTAAATATCGTTATTGGCTTTTGGGATTCGCTGTTTTTTGAAGGGTCTATTGAATTTTTTGCCTATTTTTCTATTGGGTTATTTGCCTTTTTCTTCTTGCTTTTAAGAGTTTATTTCATTTTTAAAATTGAAGTATAGTTGATTTACAATATTATATTACTTTCAGGTATAGAACATAGTGATTCAATATTTTTATAGATTATACTCCATTTAAAGTTATTATAAAATATTGGCCATATTTCCTGAACTGTAAATATATCTTTGTAGCTAATTTATTTTGCACATTTTATACTTCTTTATCCCCTACCCCTATCTTGCCCCTTCCTCCTTCTCTTTCCCCACTGGTAACCATTAGTTTGTTCTCTATAACTGTGAGTCTATTTCAGTTTTGTTATATTCATTCATTTTATTTTTTAGATTCCACATATAAATGATAACATATAGTATTTGTCTTTCTCCATCTGACTTATTTCACTAAGCATAATACCCTCCATGTCCATCCATGTTGTTGCAAACGGCAGGATTTCCTTCTTTTTCATGGCTGAGTAATATTTCTCTCTCTGTGTGTCTGTGTGTGTGTGTGTGTGTGTGTGTGTGTGTGTGTGTGTATCATACCACATGTTATTTATTCATTCAGCTGTTAGCAGGCACTTAGGTTGCCTCCATATCTTGGCTATTGTAAATAATGTACATAATGCTGCTATGAACATTGGGTGCATGCATCTTTTTGGATTAGTATTTTCATTTTCTTTGGATATATACCCAGGAGTGGAATTGCTGGATCTTATGGTAGTTCTAATTTTAGTTTTTGAGAAACCTTCATACTGTTTTCCATAGTGGCTGCACCAATTCATATTCCCACCAACAGTGTACTAGGGTTCCCTTTTCTCTACATCCTTGCCAACATTTGTTATTTGTAGTCTTTTTGATGATAGCCATTCTGACAGGTATGAAGTGATATCTCATTGTGGTTTTGATTTTCATTTCTTTGTTGATTAGTGATGTGCATCTTTTCATGTGCCTATTGGCCACCTGTATGTATTCTTTGGAAACATGTCTATTCAGGTCTTCTGTCCATTTTTAATTTTTTTTTAATATTGAGTTTTATAAGCTGTTTATATATTTTAGATATTAACCCCTTATAGGTCATATCATTTGCAAATATTTTCTGCCATTTAGTAGGTTGTCTTTTCATTTTGTCAATGGTTTCCTTTTCAGTGCAAAAGCTTTTAAGTTTATTTAGGTCCCATTTGTTTATTTTTGCTTTGGTTTCCTTTGTCTTAGGAGACAGATCCAAAATAATATTGCTATTATTTATGTCAGAGTGTTTTGCCTCTGTTTTCTTCAAGGAGTTTTATGGTTTCTGGTCTTGTATTTAGGTCTTTAATCCATTTTGAATTTATTTTTGTATATTATGTGAGAAAATGTTCTAATTTAATTGTTTCACAAGTAGCTGTCCAGTTTTCCCAGCACCACTTATTGAAGAGACCTTTTTCCTATTGAATGTTCTTGCCTCCTTTGTCTTAGATTAATTGACCATAAGTATATAGGTTTATTTCTGGTCTCTCTATTCTTTTTTTTTTTTCCTTAATTTTTAAAATTTATTTATTTATTTTTGGCTGTGTTGGGTCTTCGTTTCTGTGCGAGGGCTTTCTCTAGTTGCGGCAAGCGGGGGCCACTCTTCATCGCGGTGTGCAGGCCTCTCACTGTCGCGGCCTCTCTTGTTGCGGAGCACAGGCTCCAGACGCACAGGCTCAGTAGTTGTGGCTCACAGGCCTAGTTGCTCCGTGGCATGTGGGATCTTCCCAGACCAGGGCTCGAACCCATGTCCCCTGCATTGGCAGGCAGATTCTCAACCACTGCGCCACCAGGGAAGCCCCTGGTCTCTCTATTCTTTTCCATTGATCTATATGTCTGTTTTGGTGTCAGTACCATATTGTTTTGATTACTGTAGGTTTGTAGTATAGTCTGAAGTCAGGGAGTGAGATACCTCCAGCTTTATTCTTTTTAAGTTCTTTTCATATTTTGAATAGTAGTCTCTGTATTGGTTTTTTTTTTTTTTAAAGAAATTCACGTTCTTTTATTTATTTATTTATTTATTTATTTATGACTGTGTTGAGTCTTCGTTTCTGTGCGAGGGCTTTCTCTAGTTGCGGCAAGTGGGGACCACTCTTCATCGCGGTGCGCGGGCCTCTCACCATCGCGGCCTCTCTTGTTGCGGAGCACAGGCTCCAGACGCGCAGGCTCAGTAGTTGTGGCTCACGGGCCTAGTTGCTCCGCGGCATGCGGGATCTTCCCAGACCAGGGCTCGAACCCATGTCCCCTGCATTGGCAGGCAGATTCTCAACCACTGCGCCACCAGGGAAACCCTGTATTGGTTTTATATGTTGCAATGATCTTTTCAAACTCTGTGGTATGACTTCTGTTTTAACTATCTTTGTGTTTTCTTTTGTTGGAAAATATTTCTTAATTTAATGTGGGTAAATACATCAATCTTTTCCTTTAAAGCTTATACTTTTTTCCATCTTTCTACTTTGTGGCTTAAAGATAGCCTCCTATATTGTCTTTTAAAATATATTTGGTAACGTTTTACATTTAGGTCATTAATCCATCTGGAAATAATTTTGTTTATGATATGATACAATTTTAATTATTTTTTCTTTATGGATACCCTAGTGCTCAGCATTTTTTAATCGAAAAGTTTGTTATTTCTTTGTTGCGCTGCTGTGATACCTCTGTTATACAGAGGTGCCATATGTATGTGTGTATGTGTGTGTGTGTATGTATATATATATATAATTTTGTTTTAATAATATATGTGTATATATATTATTTTGTTTTAATAATATATGTATATATATATAATTTTGTTTTAATAATATATGTTTTGGTTTGTTTTTCTGTCTCTGTTAAGTCTTCTTTTGGTTCATTTGTTTGTCTCTATATCAAAACTGCATCCTCTTTGTTACTATAGCTTTATAAGAACACTAAATATTCAGTAGAACAAGTTTTCCCACATTTATATTATTCTTCAAGTGTGTGGTGGGCTTTTGTAATCCGTATAAATTTTTAAAGAAGTTTTTCAGGTCCGAAACAAAATCTTTGGCATTTTCACTTAGATTTTGCTTACTCTATAACTTAATTTTTAGAGACTTAACATCTTTTCACTATTAAGATATCCAACTTATAAACACAAAATATATCTCTATTCATTTCTGATTTCTTCAAGGTCTTTGAAAAGGTATTATAATGTTGTCTGTAAAGGCTTTGTACATCTTGTTGGATTTATTGCTACTTCAGCTTTTTGGTGCTATCTAAAAGGATTTATTTCTTTTTAATATCACTTTCTGTTTGATGCTATTATATAAAAATACAATTTATTTTTATTGATTTTTATCTAGAAATCTTATGAAACTCTCCTACAAATCCTAGCAATTTCCTGTACATTATTTTGTATTTTCTCTGTACACAACAATATCATATATAAATAGAACAAGTTGTGTGTTTTCTTTTCTAATCCTTAGACATTTTAGTTCTCTTTCTTGACTTTCTCCACTGGCTAAACTCTCAAGTACAATACTGAATAGAAGTGGTGACAGGGGGCATCCTTGTCTTGTTCCTGATCTTTAAATCTTTAATCATCTCACCTGTATCTATAATGTTACTTTATGGTAGATAGCTAATTTTCATTTAAGAAAGTTTCTGTTTCTACTTTGATAAGATTAGCTGTGGGTTTTTGTAAAATCATACATGACTGCTGAAATTATAAGAAACTTTTGATTTAATTTTTTTGTAAGGTTAATTTTATTCATTAATTTTGTTGTGTAAAATAATTTTGGTTGTCTGCCATGAAATTAGCTTTTTATGTTGGATTCAGTTTGCTTATATTATATTTATCATCTGTTTTCCTGGGTAAGGTCACCTCTAATTATCCTTTCTTATACTGTCTTTCCTGTCTTGAAATGAAGAAAATATTAAAAAGTAGTTGAATAGTGTTCCCTCTTTCTATTCTCAAAGAGTTTGTGTACTACTGGAGTTCTTCCTTTCTTTAGAACACACTAGTGAAAAATCTTGGATTTCAGCTTTCTTCATGGTGAGAGTAGTGAGTGCTGATTCAATGTCTGTAATGTGTAAACGTATGTATAAATTTCTATTTCTGTTTGAATCTATTTTGATGTTATATTTTTTGGGGGGACTGTGATTTTTATAAAATTTAAAATTTATTTGAAAACACTTTGTTCATTTTTTCCTTTGTAAACTCTGTAACATGTATGTGATATATGACCCTTTTACCTTTCCGATATTGGTTTCTTGTGCTTTCTATCTTTTTTTTTTCTTTTTTGGTCTTGAGAAGACTCTCAAGTAGATAGCCATTTTTATTAGTATTTTAAAAGAGCCAAATGTTAGCTTTTGAATTTGTATTGTTTATTTTCTGTGGCATTAATTTCTGCTCTTGCATTTATTATTTACTTCTTCCACTTTCTTTGGGTATGTCTCTTGAAGATAGCACATAGTTACATGTAATTTTATACAATCTGACACTTATTTTCTTTTTATTTGGAGCAGCCAATCCATTTGCATTAAATGTAGTTACTAATTTGGTTTAAATCTTCCTTTTTTTCCTACTTGTCTACATTTTTTCATATTCTTCTTTTTCTTCTGGAATCATGAAATATTTATAGCAGTCTACTTTTACTCTATTAAGTTTGAAACTGTAAGCTCTATTTTATTATTTAATGACAATTTCTGTCAGAATTTACTAAATATTTAGAGCTGAAAGAAAAAAAAACCTTGCTGGGAACCTGTAAATCAATACTTGTAATCTGTGTCTCACTCACACACACACACACACACACACACACACACACACACACATTTGAAAGGAAACTTATTAGAAATTAATTAGCTGAGTTTACAACACAAGAATTAAATAGATTGGGCCATAGAAGAAGAGATAATTAATAAAACAAGTAGGACAAACAGAAAACAAACTATAGAGGGTATCAATAATCTCCAACTTGTAGGAGGATTCACACTTCACACTATTTAAAAAAATAGTGGTAGGACAGTAAAATGGCGTCACTCAATTGAAAACCATCTAAGCAGTTCCTCCAACAATTAAACATGAAATTACCATATGACCCAGCAATTCTACTCCTAGATGTATACCCAAGAGAAATGAAAACATATGTTCACACCAATTGAACAAGAATGTTTATAGGAACATTTTTCATAGTAGCAAACAGGTGGAAACAACCAAAATGTCCATCAACTGATAAATGGATGAACAGATGTGGTATGTCCATACAATGAAATATTACTTGGCTATAAAAAGGAATGAAATACTGATGCATGCTGTCACATAGATGAACCTTCAAAATATTATGCTAAGTAAAAAAGTCAGTCACAAAAGACCTTATATTGTATGATTCTCTTTCTATGAAGTGTCCAGAATAGTGAAATCTACAGAGACAGAAGATAGATTAGTGGTTGCTTAGAGCTTGTGGGAAGTAGGGTGGGAATATAGGGAGGTGATGCCTAAAGAATATTAGATTTGTTTTTTGAAGTGATAAAAATGTTCAAAATTGACTGTAATGATTGTTGCACTTATATGTGAATATACTCAAAATCACTGAAATATATAAATAGGCGAATTCTATGGTATGTGAATTATATCTCAGTAAAAAATGGGATCTAAATAGACAATAGAGAGGATCAGTAAACTTCAATTTTATTTCTTTGAATATATAAAGAATGGTATTTTTTTATGTTCATGGAAGAGGAAGGCACAAACAAAATTATGAAAGAAAAGGGGTTTTACTTACATATATTTGGAGTTTTACTAATTATAGGAATAAAGTAAAGAGTATTATGCCATTAATATGAAAATTTATAAAAAATTGAATTAAAAAATAAAATTAGCAAAATTGTCTTAAGAGGAAATAGAAAAACATAGTATACTAACAACTTTTACATGAATAGGATAGTCTGGTCAAATGTCTACAAATCAACAAACAAAAACACCAGGAGCAGACATTTTAAAAGTGACTTTGCAAATCCTTCAGGGAACAAATTAACCTTTATCTTATATAAAATTTTTCAGAGAGTGAAACAAGAGGGTATACTCACCTTTTCAATATACAATAACCAAACCAAAATAAATAAATAAATAAAATATACAACACATCCATTTGTAGAGAGCAATAAAACTATTCCAAATAAAATATTAACACAAGATTAATTTATATGTACAGAAGCAAAAGCCAGTGGAAAATATATTTGAAAACAAAAAAAGAGGTGGAAAATGTCTGCATACAAAATACAAGAAAATCTGTAATCTATGAACTTGCTGGATACAAGACTGACGTACAAAAACCAATAAGAATTTAAAATATTAGCAACAACCAGTAAGAAAATGTACTACTATTAGTAAATACTATTCCATTAATACTTTTACTATTAAGTAGAAATCCCATTCACAATAAAATAATAAATATCAGGTATTTGAGAATAAATATAATAATGTGAGTCAAATATTCATGGAGAAAATGATGCTTTCTTAAGGGATGTAAAAAATTAAATGGAACACTTTATAATATTCTTTGAAAAAATGAATCAATATCTTATAATTGACCATGGCACTAACTTGTGTATGCATTGCTATTACAATGAAAATTACAATAGATATTGTCATAAGCCATGACAAGCTAAATCTAAAGTTTATATGGGAGAGAAGTGTATTAGGCAGAGTTCTCCAGAGAAACAGAAGCAGAGCCAATAGGAGATGTGTATGTGCCAAAAATCTGCAGGGCAGGGCAACAGGCTGGAGACCCAGGGAAGAGCTGATAGTGCAGTGTGAGTCCAAAGGCAGTCTCCTGGCAGAATTCCCTCTTTTTGAGGGGACGTCAGTCTTTTTTCTATTAAGACTTTCAACTGATTGGGTTAAATGTTAATCTCATCTAAAAAAAAATCTTCACACAAATATTATGAATAATGTTTGACCAAATGTCTGGTTACCGTGTCTTAGCCAAGGTGACCATTACATATAAGTAGGGAGTTGAAAGTAGCCAAAAGTTTTTGAAGAAGATATGAAAACATTAAGAAACATGAAGAAAGGGCAACCTATGCTACCTGATATAAACATTTAAAGTCATATTAATTAAAACAATGTGGTACTGGCACAACAAAGGTATAGACAAAAAGAATTGAACAGAATATAGGGCCCAGGAACACAGATAGATTAAAAAAAGACTATTGTGGTAACATTACAAATTTGTGGAGAAAGGATGAACCTTTTAATAAATGGTGTTGAGATCATTGGAAATTCATATGGACAAAGGGTTAGACCCCTATCTTAAAGAAAAGAGGATGATAGAGAAGATGGCGGAAGAGTAAGACGCGGAGATCACATTCCTTCCCACAGATACAGTAGAAATACACCTACACGTGGAACTGCTCCTACAGAACACCCAGTGAACGCTGGCAGAAAACGTCCGACCTCCAAAAAGGCAAGAAACTCCCCCCGTACTTGGGTAGGGCAAAAGAAAAAAGAAATAACAGAGACAAAAGAATAGGGACGGCACCTGCACCAGTGGGAGGGAGCCGTGAAGGAGGAAAGGTTTCCACGCACTAGGAGCCCCTTCGCGGGCGGAGACTGCGGGGGGCGGAGGGGGGAAGCTTCAGAGCCACGGAGGAGAGCGCAGCCACAGAGGTGCGGAGGGCAAAGCGGAGAGGTTCCCGCACAGAGGCTCGGCGCCGAGCAGCACTCACCAGCCCGAGAGGCTTGTCTGCTTAGCCGCCGGGGCGGGCGGGGCTGGGAGCTGAGGCTCGGGCTTCGGTAGGATCGCAGGGAGAGGACTGGGGCTGGCGGCGTGAACACAGCCTGAAGGGGTTAGCGCACCACAGCTAGCCTGGAAGAAGTCCGGGAAAAAGTCTGCAGCTGCCGAAGAGGCAAGAGACTTTTTCTTGCCTCTTTGATTCGCGGCGGGCAAGGAGAGGGGATTCAGAGCGCCGCCTAAACGAACTCCAGAGAAGGGCGCGAGCCGCGGCTATCAGCGCGGATCCCACAGCAACAGGGGCGCAGAGGGAAAATCGGAGAGACTCCCGCACAGAGGCTCAGCGCCGAGCGGCGCTCACCAGCCCGAGAGGCTTGTCTGCTCCCCCGCCGGGGCGGGCAGGGCTGGGAGCTGAGGCTCGGGCTGCGGTCGGATCGCAGGGAGAGGACTGGGGCTGGCGGCGTGAACACAGCCTGAAGGGGTTGGCGCACCACAGCTAGCCGGGAGGGAGACCGGGAAAAGGTCTGCAGCTGCCGAAGAGGCAAGAGACTTTTTCTTGCCTCTTTGTTTCGCTGCGCGCAAGGAGAGGGGATTCAGAGCGCCGCCTAAACGAACTCCAGAGAAGGGCGCAAGCCACGGCGATCAGCGCGGACCCCAGAGACGGGCGTGAGACGCTGGGGCTGCTGCTGCCGCCTCCAAAAAGCCTGTGTGTGAGCACAGGTCACTCTCCACACCTCCCCTCCCGGGAGCCTGTGCAGCCCGCCACTGCCGGGGTCCCGGGATCCGGGGACAACATCCCCAGGAGAACGCACTGCGCGCCTCGAGCTGGTGCAACGTCACGCCGACCTCGGCCGCCGCAGGCTCGCCCCGCCTCCTCTGTACCCCTCCCTCCCCGCGGCCTGGGTGAGCCAGAGCCCCCGAAGCAGCTGCTCCTTTAACCCCGTCCTGTCTGGGCGGGGAACAGACGCCCTCAGGCGACCTACACGCAGAGGCGGGTCCAAATCCAAAGCTGAACCCCAGGAGCTGTGCGAACAGGGAAGAGAAGGGGAAATCTCTCCCAGCAGCCTCAGAAGCAGCGGATTAAAACTCCACAAACAACTTGATGTGCCTGCATCTGCTGAACACCTGAATAGACAACGAATCAGCCCAAAGTCAGGAGGGGGACTCTGGGAGCAGGAGATATTAATTTTTCCCCTTTTCCTTTTTTTTGTGAGTGTATATGTATATGCTTCTGGGTGAGATTTTGTCTGTATAGCTTTGCTTTACAATAGCTTTATTTTACTTCACTATATTATAGCCTCTTTCTTTCTTTCTTTCTTTCTATTTTTTCTCCCTTTTACTCTGAGCCGTGTGGACGAAAGGCTCTTGGTGCTCCAGCCAGGCATCAGGGCCGTGCCTCTGAGGTGGGAGAGCCAACTTCAGAACACTGGTCCACAAGAGACCTCCCAGCTCCACGTAATACCAAATGGCAAAAATCTCCCAGAGATCTCCATCTCAACATCAAGACCCAGCTTCACTCGACGACCAGCAAGCTACAGTGCTGGACATCCTATGCCAAACAACTAGCTAGACAGGAACACAACCCCATCCATTGGCAGAGAGGCTGCCTAAAATCATAATAAGGCCACAGACACCACAAAATACACCACCAGACGTGGACGTGCCCACCAGAAAGACAAGATCTAGCCTCATCCACCAGAACTCAGGCACTAGTTCCCTCCACCAGGAAGCCTACACAACCCACTGAACCAACCTTAGCCGCTGGGGACAGATACCAAAAACAACGGGAACTACGAACCTGCAGCCTGTGAAAAGGAGACCCCAAACACAGTAAGATAGGCAAAATGAGACGACAGAAAAACACACAGCAGATGAAGGAGCAGGCTCAAAACACACTGGACTTAACAAATGAAGAGGAAATAGGTAGTCTACCTGAAAAAGAATTCAGAATAATGATAGTAAGGATGATCCAAAATCTTGGAAATAGAATAGACAAAATGCAAGAAACATTTAACAAGGATGTAGAAGAACTAAAGAGGAACCAAGCAATGATGAAAAACACAATAAATGAAATTAAAAATACTCTAGATGGGATCAATAGTAGAATAACTGAGGCAGAAGAAAGGATAAGTGACCTGGAAGATAAAATGGTGGAAATAACTACTACAGAGCAGGATAAAGAAAAAAGAATGAAAAGAACTGAGGACAGTCTCAGGGACCTCTGGGACAACATTAAACGTGCCAACATTCGAATTATAGGGGTACCAGAAGAAGAAGAGAAAAAGAAAGGGACTGAGAAAATTTTTGAAGAGATTATAGTTGAAAACTTCCCTAATATGGGAAAGGAAATAGTTAATCAAGTCCTGGAAGCACAGAGAGTCCCATACAGGATAAACCCAAAGAGGAACACGCCAAGACACATATTAATCAAACTGTCAAAAATTAAATATAAGGAAAACATATTAAAGGCAGCAAGGGAAAAAAAACAAATAACACACAAGGGAATCCCCATAAGGTTAACATCTGATCTCTCAGCAGAAACTCTGCAAGCCAGAAGGGAGTGGCAGGATATACTTAAAGTCATGAAGGAGAAAAACCTACAACCAAGATTACTCTACCCAGCAAGGATCTCATTCAGATTCGATGGAGAAATTAAAACCTTTACAGACAAGCAAAAGCTGAGAGAGTTCAGCACCACCAAACCAGCTTTACAACAAATGCTAAAGGAAATTCTCTAGGCAAGAAACACAAGAGAAGGAAAACACCTACAATAACAAACCCAATACATTTAAGAAAATGGGAATAGGAACATACATATCGATAATTACCTTGAATGTAAATGGATTAAATGCTCCCACCAAAAGACACAGGCTGGCTGAATGGATACAAAAACAAGACCCATACATATGCTGTCTACAAGAGACCCACTTCAGACCTAGGGACACATACAGACTGAAAGTGAGGGGATGGAAAAAGATATTCCATGCAAATGGAAATCAAAAGAAAGCTGGAGTAGCAATTCTCATATCAGACAAAATAGACTTTAAAATAAAGACTATTACAAGAGACAAAGAAGGACACTATATAATGATCAAGGGATCGATCCAAGAGGAAGGTATAACAATTGTAAATATTTATGCACCCAACATAGGAGCACCTCAATACATAAGGCAAATACTAACAGCCATGAAAGGGGAAATTGACAGCAACACAATCATAGTAGGGGACTTTAACACCCCACTTTCACCAATGGACAGATCATCCAAAATGAAAATAAATAAGGAAACACAAGCTTTAAATGATACATTAAACAATATGGACTTAATTGATATTTATAGGACATTCCACCCAAAAACAACAGAATACACATTTTTCTCAAGTGCTCATGGAACATTCTCCAGGATAGATCATATCTTGGGTCACAAATCAAGCCTTGGTAAATTTAAGAAAATTGAAATCGTATCAAGTATCTTTTCCGACCACAACGCTATGAGACTAGATATCAATTACAGGAAAAGATCTGTAAAAAATACAAACACATGGAGGCTACACAATACATTACTTAATAACGAAGTGATTACTGAAGAAATCAAAGGGGAAATCAAAAAATACCTAGAAACAAATGACAATGGAGACACGACGACCCAAAACCTATGGGACACAGCAAAAGCAGTGCTAAGAGGGAAGTTTATAGCAATACAAGCCTACCTCAAGAAACAGGAAACATCTCGAATAAACAACCTAACCTTGCACCTAAAGCAATTAGAGAAAGAAGAACAAAAAAACCCCAAAGCCAGCAGAAGGAAAGAAATTATAAAGATCAGGTCAGAAATAAATGAAAAAGAAATGAAGGAAACAATAGCAAAAATCAATGAAACTAAAAGCTGGTTCTTTGAGAAGATAAACAAAATTGATAAACCATTAGCCAGACTCATCAAGAGAAAAAGGGAGAAGACTCAGATCAATAGAATTAGAAATGAAAAAGGAGAAGTAACCACTGACACTGCAGAAATACAAAAGATCATGAGAGATTACTACAAGCAACTATATGCCAATAAAATGGACACCCTGGAAGAAATGGACAGATTCTTAGAAATGCACAAACTGCCGAGACTGAACCAGGAAGAAATAGAAAATATGAACAGACCAATCACAAGCACTGAAATTGAAACTGTGATTAAAAACCTTCCAACAAACAAAAGCCCAGGACCAGATGGCTTCACAGGCGAATTCTATCAAACATTTAGAGAAGAGCTAACACCTATCCTTCTCAAACTCTTCCAAAATATTGCAGAGGGAGGAACACTCCCAAACTCATTCTACGAGGCCACCATCACCCTGATACCAAAACCAGACAAAGATGTCACAAAGAAAGAAAACTACAGGCCAATATCACTGATGAACATAGATGCAAAAATCCTCAACAAAATACTAGCAAACAGAATCCAACAGCACATTAAAAGGATCATACACCATGATCAAGTGGGGTTTATCCCAGGAATGCAAGGATTCTTCAATATACGCAAATCAATCAATGTGATACACCATATTAACAAATTGAAGGAGAAAAACCATATGATCATCTCAATAGATGCAGAGAAAGCTTTTGACAAAATTCAACACCCATTTATGATAAAAGCCCTGCAGAAAGTAGGCATAGAGGGAACTTTCCTCAACATAATAAAGGCCATATATGACAAACCCACAGCCAACATTGTCCTCAATGGTGAAAAACTGAAACCATTTCCACTAAGATCAGGAACAAGACAAGGTTGCCCACTCTCACCACTATTATTCAACATAGTTCTGGAAGTCCTAGCCACAGCAATCAGAGAAGACAAAGAAATAAAAGGAATCCAAATCGGAAAAGAAGAAGTAAAGCTGTCACTATTTGCAGATGACATGATACTATACATAGAGAATCCTAAAGATGCTACCAGAAAACTCCTAGAGCTAATCAATGAATTTGGTAAAGTAGCAGGATACAAAATTAATGCACAGAAATCTCTTGCATTTCTATACACTAATGACGAAAAATCTGAAAGTGAAATTAAGAAAACACTCCCATTTACCATTGCAACAAAAAGAATAAAATATCTAGGAATAAACCTACCTAAGGAGACAAAAGACCTGTATGCAGAAAATTATAAGACACTGATGAAAGAAATTAAAGATGATACAAATAGATGGAGAGATATACCATGTTCCTGGATTGGAAGAATCAACATTGTGAAAATGTCTCTACTACCCAAAGCAATCTACAGATTCAATGCAATCCCTATCAAACTACCACTGGCATTTTTCACAGAACTAGAACAAAAAATTTCACAATTTGTATGGAAACACAAAAGACCCCGAATAGCCAAAGCAATCTTGAGAACGAAAAATGGAGCTGGGGGAATCAGGCTCCCTGACTTCAGACTATATTACAAAGCTTCAGTAATCAAGACAGTTTGGTATTGGCACAAAAACAGAAATATAGATCAATGGAACAGGATAGAAAGCCCAGAGATAAACCCACACACATATGGTCAACTTATCTTTGATAAAGGAGGCAAGCATATACAGTGGAGAAAAGACAGCCTCTTCAATAAGTGGTGCTGGGAAAATTGGACAGGAACATGTAAAAGTATGAAATTAGAACACTCCCTGACACCATGCTCAAAAATAAACTCAAAATGGATTAAAGACCTAAGTGTAAGGGCAGACACTATCAAACTCTTAGAGGAAAACATAGGCAGAACACTCTATGACATACATCACAGCAAGATTCTTTTTGACCCAGCTCCCAGAGAAATGGAAATAAGAACACAAATAAACAAATGGGACCTAATGAAACTTAAAAGCTTTTGCACAGCAAAGGAAACCATAAACAAGACCAAAAGACAACCCTCAGAATGGGAGAAAATATTTGCAAATGAAGCAACTGACAAAGGATTAATCTCCAAGATTTACAAGCAGCTCATGCAGCTCAATAACAAAAAAACGAACAACCCAATCCAAAAATGGGCAGAAGATCTAAATAGACATTTCTCCAAAGAAGATATACAGATGGCCTACAGACACATGAAAGAATGCTCAACATCATTAATCATTAGAGAAATGCAAATCAAAACTACAATGAGATATCATCTCACACCGGTCAGAATGGCCATCATCAAAAAATCTAGAAACAATAAATGCTGGAGAGGGTGTGGAGGAAAGGGAACACTCTTGCACTGTTGGTGGGAATGTAAATTGATACAGCCACTATGGAGAACAGTATGGAGGTTCCTTAAAAAACTACAGATAGAACTACCATACGACCCAGCAATCCCACTACTGGGCATATACCCTGAGAAAACCATAGGTCAAAAAGAGTCATGTACCAAAATGTTCATTGCAGCTCTATTTACAATAGCCAGGACATGGAAGCAACCTAAATGTCCATCGACAGATGAATGGATAAAGAAGATGTGGCACATATATACAATGGAATATTACTCAGCCATAAAAAGAAATGAAATGGAGGTATTTGTAATGAGGTGGATGGAGTTAGAGTCTGTCATACAGAGTGAAGTAAGTCAGAAAGAGAAAAACAAATACAGTATGCTAACACATATATATGGAATCTAAGGGAAAAAAAAAAAAAGGCCATGAAGAACCTAGTGGCAAGACGGGAATAAAGACACAGACCTACTAGAGAATGGACTTGAGGATATGGGGAGGGGGTGGGGTGAGATGTGACAGGGTAAGAGAGTGTCATGGACATATATACACTACCAAATGTAAAATAGATAGCTAGTGGGAAGCAGCCGCATAGCACAGGGAGATCAGCTCGGTGCTTTGTGACCACCTAGAGGGGTGGGATGGGGAGGGTGGGAGGGAGGGAGATGCAAGAGGGAAGAGAAATGGGAACATATTGTATATGTATAACAGATTCACTTTGTTATAAAGCAGATGCTAACACACTATTGTAAGGCAATTATACTTCAATAAAGATGTTTGAAAAAAAAAAAAAAAAAGAAAAGAGAAAATAAATTCCAGTTCAAATCAAAAATTAAATATGAAAGAAAAAACATTAATACTTTAAAAGCAAAATATGGATATAGCTTTATGAAATCAGGTTAGGGAAAGGTTTCTTAAACACAACATTTAAACAATCACAAAGTATGAAGAAAAGCTGAACAGATTATATGACATTAATATTGAAACATTTCAACAGCAGTATAGACAAATGGACAAATAAAAACACAAAAGAATAAATCTGGGTGGCCACGAAACTTATAAAAGAAAGGTCAACCTCTCTATCATTAAGGAAATTCTTATTTATCTGCATTAGAAGCTATGTGCACTGGAATCTTAATGTAGTGCTGTTTATAATAAGGTGGATGTTACCTAAATTCTTTTCTTAAAGGTAATTGAGAAATAAATTATGGTTTGTTTTCAAAAGTAATATTATACAATAGGTAAGTTGAATGAAATGTTTTTGTATGTATTAACATGGGTGGATCATAATAACATAATGTGGATTTAAAAAATAAATTGCAGTTACAAAAAGAGTATGTAGGTTTACAAATATATGAACTGAAGGGATGGGGGTGTGTGTGTTTGTGTATGTATGTGAGAGAGAGAGCGAGAGACAGTGTGTGCATGAGTTTTTTTGTGTGTGTTAAATAAGAATATATATGTAGTCAAATATGGCAACATGAACATAGAAGATTCACATACCTTTTGGATAGAGATCTCTCTAATGATTGGGGATGATCTGAAGCGAAATGCAGGAATCAGATCTTTGGAAGTACAGTCAGGCTCCACGTGAAGTTTTGAAAAATTTACCACTTTAAATAAACATTTTCTTCTCTGAGTCTAAGATTTATTGCAAGTTAGATCTAATGAGCTGTATAGTAGAATGAACTTTTCAAAGTATGCTTGGTGAGGGATAGATTTCAGATCATTGATTGTTCCCCTAAAGACATTAAGGCTATTTGGTGAGGAGGCTCCAAAACAAGGATATTTTCTCGGGTCCTTTCTCTTTCTCCTCTCCTTCTGGGACCCCTATAATGCAAAGGTTGGTGCATTTAATGTTGTCCCAGAGGTCTCTTAGGTTGTCTTCATTTCTTTTCATTCTTTTTTCTTTATTCTGCTCTGTGGTAGTTATTTGCACTATTTTATATTCCAGGTCACTTATCCGTTCTTCTGCCTCAGTGATTCTGCTATTGATCCCTTCTAGAGAATTTTTGATTTCATTTATTGTGTTGTTCATGATTGTTTGTTTGCTCTTTATTTCTTCTAGGTCCTTGTTAAACGTTTCTTGTATTTTCTCCATTCTATTTCCAAGATTTTGGATCATCTTTACTATCATTATTCTGAATTCTTTTTCAGGTAGACTGCCTATTTCCTCTTCATTTGTTTAGTGGGTTTTTACCTTGCTCCTTCATCTGCTGTGTGTTTCTCTGTCTTCTCATTTTGCTTAACTTATTGTGTTTGGGGTCTCCTTTTCTCAGGCTGCAGGTTTGTAGTTCCCGTTGTTTTTGGTGTCTGCCCCCAGTGGCTAAGGTTGGTTCAGTGGGTTGTGTGGGCTTCCTGGTGGAGGGGACTAGTGCCTGTGTTCTGGTGGATGAGGCTGGATCTTGTCTTTCTGGTGGGCAGGTTCACGTCTGGTGGTGTGTTTTGGGGTGTCTGTGGCCTTATTATGATTATAGGCAGCCTCTCTGCTAATGGGTGGGGCTGTGTTCCTGTCTTGCTAGTTGTCTGGCATAGGGTGTCCAGCACTGTAGCTTGCTGGTCGTTGAGTGGAGCTGGGTCTTGGTGTTGAGTTGCAGATCTCTGGGAGATTTTTGCCATTTGATATTACGTGGAGCTGGGAGGTCTCTGGTGGACCATTATCCTGAACTTGACTGTCCCACCTCAGAGGCACAGCCCTGATGCCTGGCTGGAGCACCAAGAGACTGTCCTCCACATGGCTCAGAATAAAGGGGGAAAAGAAAGAAAGAAAGAAGAAGATAAAATAAAATAAAATAAAAAGTTATTAAAATAAACAACAAAAAATAATTATTAAAAAATATTTTAAAAGTAATTGAAAAAAAAAGAAAGAAAGAAGGAAGAGAACAACCAAACCAAAAACCAAATTCACCAATGGTAACAAGCGCTGAAAAGTATACTAAAAAAAAAAAACAAACAAAAAAACGGACAGACAGACCCTAGGACAAATGGTAAAAGCAAAGCTATACAGACAAGCTCACACACAGAAGCATACGCATACACACTCACAAAAAGAGAAAAAGGGGAAAATATATATATATATCGTTGCTCCCAAAGTCCACCTCCTCAATTTGGGATGATTCGTTGTCAATTCAGGTATTCCACAGATGCAGGGTATATCGAGTTGATTGTGGAGATTTAATCTGCTGCTCCTGAGGCTGCTGGGAGAGATTTCCCTTTCCTTCTTTGTTCGCACAGCTCCTGGGGTTCAGCTTTGGATTTGGACCCGCCTCTGCATGTAGGTCGCCTGAGGGCATCTTTTCCCACCCAGACAGGACAGGGTTAAAGGAGCAGCTGCTTCGGGGGCTCTGGCTCACTCAGGCCACGGGGAGGGAGGGGTACGGAGGAGGCGGGGCAAGCCTGCAGCGGCAGAGGCCGGCGTGACGTTGCACCAGCCTGAGGCGCACCGTGCGTTCTCCCAGGGAAGTTGTCCCTGGGTCACGGGAGCCTGGCAGTGGCGGGCTGCACAGGCTCCCGGGAGGGGAGGTGCGGATAGTAGCCTGTACTTGCACACAGGCTTCTTGGTGGCGGCAGCAGCAGCCTTAGCGTCCCATGCCCGTCTCTGGGGTCCATGCTGATAGCCGCGGCTCGCGCCGTCTCTGGAGCTCCTTTAAGGGGCGCTCTGAATCCCCTCTCCTCGTGCACCAGGAAACAAAGAGGCAAGAAAAAGTCTCTTGCCTCTTCGGCAGCTCCAGACCTTTTCCCGGACTCCCTCCCGGCTAGCTGTGGTGCACTAGCCCCTTCAGGCTGTGTTCACGCCGCCAACCCCAGTCCTCTCCCTGCGATCCGACTGAAGCCCGAGCCTCAGCTCCCAGCCCCCGCCCGCCCCAGCGGGTGAGCAGACAAGCCTCTCGGGCTGGTGAGTGCTGCTCGGCACCGATCCTCTGTGCGGGAATCTCTCCGCTTTGCCCTCCGCACCCCTGTGGCTGTGCTCTCCTCCGTGGCTCTGAAGCTTCCCCCCTCTGCCACCCGCAGTCTCCACCCGCGAAGGGGCTTCCTAGTGTGTGGAAACCTTTCCTCCTTCACAGCTCCCTCCCACTGATGCAGGTCCCGTCCCTATTCTTTGTCTCTGTTTTTTCTTTTTTCTTTTGCCCTACCCAGGTACGTGGGGAGTTTCTTGCCTTTTGGGAAGTTTGAGGTCTTCTGCCTGCGTTCAGTAGATGTTCTGTAGGAGTTGTTCCACATGTAGTTGTATTTCTGATGTATTTGTGGGGAGGAAGGTGATCTCCACCTCTTACTCTTCCTCCATCTTGAAGCTCCTCAGCCCAATTCAGTTTCTGATGAGAGTCCACATTTTTTTTAATAGTTTTTTATTTTTTGTTAGATTTTATTCCAGCCACTTTAATAATAACATTAATTAAAAACAATCTATACAAGCCAATTACAACACAGATATCAGGTTAGTTGAAAAAGCAAAATTCAACTACATGTTGTCTACAAAAATGCACACTAAATATAAAGACATAGGTTCAAAGCAAAAGGATGAAAATATTCACACTGTGAAAACACTAATCAAAATAAGGTTGTAAAAGCAATGTTAATAAATTTTTTATAGAAAGGAGGAAAACTATACAAAAGATTTAATATTTTTACAATAGTGGTATCTTATAGTTTGGTTGATTACATGTGTAGGTAATTCATTAATTATCTGAAAAGTAATAAAGTAGAAAAAAACACACAAAACTACTTGAGCAATAATAGAGACATATATAAAATGCAGTCTAAGAATTTTGAAGTACCTAATTCTGTTTACAATAAGTTTTTTATTAACATCTTTATTGGAGTATAATTGCTTTACAATGATGTGTTAGTTTCTGCTCTATAACAAAGTGAATCAGCTATACATATACATATATCCCTATATCTCCTCCCTCTTGCGTCTCCCTCCCACCCTCCCTATCCCACCCCTCTAGGTGGTCACAAAGCACTGAGCTGATCTCCCTGTGCTATGCGGCTGCTTCCCACTAGCTATCTACTTTACATTTGGTCTATATATAAGTCCATGACACTCTCTCACTTTGTCCCAGCTTACACTTCCCCCTCTCCGTGTCCTCAAGTCCATTCTCTATGTCTGTGTCTCTATTCCTGTCCTGCCCCTAGGTTCTTCATAACTATGTTTTTTTTGTTTTGTTTTTTAGATTCCATATATGTGTGTTAGCATACAGTATTTGTTTTTCTCTTTTTGAGTTACTTCACTCTGTAGGACAGACTCTAGGTCCATCCCACCTCAGTAGAAATAACTCAATTTCGTTTCTTTTTATGGCTGAGTAATATTCCACTGTATATATGTGCCACATCTTCTTTATCCATTCATCTGATGATGGACACTTAGGTTGCTTCCATGTCCTGGCTATTGTAAATAGAGCTGCAATGAACATTTTGGTACATGACTCTTTTTGAATTATGGTTTTCTCAGGGTATATGCCCAGTAGTGGGATTGCTGGGTCATATGGTAGTTCTATTTTTAGTTTTTTAAGGAACCTCCATACTGTTCTCCATAGTGGTTGTATCAATTTACATACCCACCAACAGTGCAAGAGGGTTCCCTTTTCTCCACACCCTTTCCAGCATTTATTGTTTGTAGATTTTTTGATGATGGCCATTCTGACTGGTGTGAGGTGATACCTCATTGTAGTTTTGATTTGCATTTCTCTAATGATTAGTGATGTTGAGCATCCGTTCATGTGTTTGCTGGCAATCTGTATATCTTCTTTGGAGAAATGTCTATTTAGGTCTTCTGCCCATTTTTGGATTGGGTTGTTTGTTTTTTTGATATGAGCTGCTTGTAAATTTTGGAGATTAATCCTTTGTCAATTGCTTCATTTGCAAATATTTTCTTCCATTCTGAGGGGTGTATTTTCGTCTTGTTTGTGGTTTCCTTTGCTGTGCAAAAGCTTTTAAGTTTCATTAGGTCCCATTTGTTTATTTTTGTTTTTATTTCCATGTCTGTAGGAGGTGGGTCAAAAAGGATCTTGCTGTGATGTATGTCATAGAGTGTTCTGCCTATGTTTTCCTCTAAGAGTTTGATAGTGTCTGGCCTTACATTTAGGTCTTTAATCCATTTTGAGTTTATTTTTGTGTATGGTGTTAGGGAGTGTTCTAATTTCATTATTTTACATGTAGCTGTCCATTTTTCCCAGCACCACTTATTGAAGAGGCTGTCTTTTCTTCATTGTATATTCTTGCATCCTTTATAAAAAATAAGGTGACCATATGTGCGTGGGTTTATCTCTGGGCTTTCTATCCTGTTCCATTGATCTATATTTCTGTTTTTGTGCCAGTACCATACTGTCTTGATTACTGTAGCTTTGTAGTATAGTCTGAAGTTGGGGATCCTGATTCCTCCAGCTCTGTTTTTCTTTCTCAAGATTGCTTTGGCTATTCGGGGTCTTTTGTGTTTCCATACAAATTGTGAATTTTTTTGTTCTGGTTCTGTGAAAAAATGCCATTGGTAGTTTGATGGGAATTGCATTGAATCTGTAGATTGCTTTGGGCAGTATAGTCATTTACACAATGTTGATTCTTCCAATACAAGAACATGGTATATCTCTCCATCTGTTTGTATCATCTTTAATTTCTTTCATCAGCATCCTATAGTTTTCTGCATACAGGTCTTTTGTCTCCTCAGGTAGGTTTATTCCTAGGTATTTTATTCTTTTTGTTGCAGTGGTAAATGGGAGTGTTTCCTTAATTTCTCTTTCAGATTTTTCATCATTAGTGTATAGGAATGCAAGAGATTTCTGTGCATTAATTTTGTATCCTGCAACTTTACCAAATTCATTGATTAGCTCTAGTAGTTTTCTGGTGGCATCTTTAGGATTCTCTATGTATAGTATCATGTCATCTGCAAACAGTGACAGTTTTACTTCTTCTTTTCCAATTTGTATTCCTTTTATTTCTTTTTCTTCTCTGACTTCTGTGGCTAAAACTTCCAAAACTATGTTGAATAATAGTGGTGGGAGTGGAGATCCCACATTCTTGTTCATAGACAGCCATCTTATCGCTCACATGGTGGAAGGGGAGAGAGAGCTCTTTGAGGTATCTTTTATAAGTGTACTATTCCCATTCACGAAGGCTCCATGGTCATGACCTAATCACCTCCCAAAGGTCCCACCTCCTAATACCATCACATTGGATATCAACATATGAATTTTGGGGGGATACACTCATTCAGTCTAATTCTATTCTCAATTTGTACTACTTTCCTCTTACTTGCTCCATTCTAGCCCCATTAATTTTCTGTCAATTCTTGGAACTTGAATATTCCAACCAACCTCATTCTCACCTCAGTACCTTTACAGTTGCTATTTCCCCTGTCTGGTTTGTTCTTCAGATAGATCTTCATATGGCTGGATCCTACTTATTAAGTCTTAGTTCAAAAACACTTTCCTTAGAGTGATCTTTCCTGATCATACTATCTGCAATACCACATCCCCTGATCCATGCTGCTCTATAATGCGTATTCTGTTTTGTTAGATTTATGACTCATCACTGTCTGTAACTTTTGTTTAATTTATCCAAACTAGACAATAATAGTAAATTCTATAAGAACAGGGATCATGTCTATATTTGTTCATTGCTCTGTCCTTACTACCCAACAGGTCCATGATGCATGGCTGTATATTCCTGTACTATACAACTCTAAGGCCACCATTGACATAGATGATGATATTAAGAATGACATTTGTAATAACTTTAAATGGAGTATAATCTATAAAAATACTGAATCACTGTATTGTACAGCTGAAACTAATATTGTAAATCAACTATACTTCAATAAAAATCAACTATACTTCACCAAAATGGAGAAAAAAAAAAGTGATAGTTGAATTTGGCAATGATGCAAACAAATGCTCACTTATTTCTTGAGTGCTTAGAACAATGTTGGACACATAGTAATTAACTAGAAACATTTTTGGAATGCTTTAATTAATTCTAGTGGTCTGCATGAGAGCAGATCTTGAAGATTCAAGGTAGGGGAGACTGCTTCTGCCAGTTACTTCTTTTTTTCTCCTATTCTACAATGTGAATACTCTTTATGATGAGTTTACATGGCAGGAGTCTTTAAGCAAGATAAGAATTCTCAGAATTTTATTATTATGATAAGCGCCACCTCTGCCACTAAAGGAAAACTGGCAGAATTAATTTTTTTTTCCAGTTGGACTCATCCTTCTCAGACCAGACACTGCCCCTTTAATGAATTCCTTTTTCCCAGCAAGACTTCCCTTGAGGTTTATTTTAACTAGCTTTCACCCATATGAATATGGACTCAATAGCAAGGAAGCTCAGAATCCTTAGCATCAAATAGCTGTGTACAAGCATCAGGCACTGGCACTGTACATAACCACAGTGATTTCACAACAGGAAATATATTTGTTTTTCCATGGGGCTTTCTAAATTGGTGATTTGCAGCTCTGTTGGAAATATTACTCTTCTCGCAATGGCTTAACAACTACATCACTAACGTATAATAGAAAGGTTTTTATAGGTCATGGTAGATTACCTTTCTGTCAAACAGCCTCAACTATGGATGAAGAATCAAAACAACTGTCCTTTATTCTCTTATAGGGGGCACTGATCTGACTCTGGCCATATACAGTCTGGTTCTAGAAACCCATTTTTTTCACCCTCTGGTTCATTTAATCCATCTTTCCCATTTATATTTCTCCTTGGTTCTACTTTACACTCCTTGGTTCTTTCTCTTTCTTTTCTTATTTTCTTTTATGAGAATTTGGTTAAACTACAGCATTTGATACCCTGAAGATACTGAGTTTCAACACAAACATAAAAACACATTACTCACGGATAAAATCTTGCTGACCTTTTTTTTCTCATTTCCGAAGAGGGCAAGTTTGATAGGAAAAACATTTGCCCTTTTAAAGCCCCACTCTTATTGATCTGGGTTGCAAAATATAGGAAGCAAATAATTTCTTTGGAAACAATGATGCATTTATATATTTTCTCTATTAAAATGTTATCTTACTGTGCCCCACAGAGAAGAAGATACATTCTATGTAGAAATGTCATCTCCATGATGTCTGCAACTTGCCTTGGAGCCTTCCAAAGGAGGTGGACAGGTAGACAATTTTTTTAATATGTGATTTAAAGATGAATCATTGTTAAAAATCTCCCCCCAGAGTCATTTCAAGGGTAAGAAGAGGTAAAACAAACTTTCAAATAGATTTTACCAAGTAGAGGTCAGGGTAGCATCTGCTCTGTCTGAAGATGCTCATTACATATTTTAGAAAATCCAGAAGTCACTCACCCATTTTTTAAAAAAAGATACAGTAACAATATCCTATTGCTTCAAATTTAGTTTTGTGAAGTGCAGTCTGAAAACCAATTATGTGCATTTGATGAAAAGCTATACTTCCAACTATTTATTATGGAAAAATTTAAATATATAGCAAAGTTGAAGTAATTTTATAGTGAATACTCATATGCCTATCACATACATGCTACGATTAATGTTTTTCTTTATTATGTATTTACATATCTATCCATCTCTCTATCTTTCCATCAATCCATCTAATGTTTTTGATACATTTCAAAGTCAATTACAGATGTCAGTACACTTTCCCCCAAATACTACTTCACTATTGAGTTGTAAGATCATCTTATATATCCTGGATGCCAGTCTATGTCATGTATATATATATATCATGAATATTTTCTCCAATCTGTGGCTTGCCCTTTCATTTTCTAATGGTGTCTTTAAAAGTGCAGAAATTTAAAATTTTGATGTAGTTATAATTTTTTCTTTTATAATTATCAAAATGCTATTTTTAAAATTCTGCGGTAACATGGTTTTAATTATAAATTGAAAAGCAGATAGTATGGGTATGTGATTTTGTATCTCATGCAGAATTTGGCATTCTGGTAGCTTGTGAATATTTTCTATTTGTACTATTATTGCATGTGTGAATTTATTTAAGATAAATATACTTATGTGATACATAGAGAATATTTAAATTGTCAGGATTTGCTATTTCCCCATAACCTTTCTCCTCTCAATACTCTGAGGACTTGAAATGTTTATTTTCTTAATTGGCACAAGGCCTTTGTTGAGGTGGGGGGTGGATGGGAGAGAGATATAAAGAATGTAAAGAATATAAATAATAGCCCAGGCTATTCTCTATGAGGAAGAATGAAAGAGGGCAGATGGGTAAGGAGGATAGGGAACAATAAAGGAAGGGTGAGGACAGGAGAGAAGAGGTAAAAGGAAAGAGCAGTCATTATCAGAAATGGGATTTAGGAAAAGGAGTGTATAAAAAATCTTTCGGAATCCTAGCTGTGTGCTGCCTCCATCTTTAAAACAAATCAACATGATCTTCAGTGCTTTCTGGAGGTTGGTTTCTGTTTGTGTGCATTATCATACTTAGGCTGTGATATATTTGACATCCTAAATTTTCATGGAGTTTATTTCCCACTCTTTGACATCTATGTATCTTACTGACACAACTTGAGTACTTCCTACTTTTTCTCATCATGTCCAGTCACCATAAACTCATCAATACAATGGACTATCATAATGCTTTTGTGATATCCAGATGACTAATCTCCCTATGGACTATAATATTATAGACATCAGGAGACTTGGCATAGCACTCAAGTAAGACAGACAAAGTTTGAGTGTACTTCTATCTCTGTCAGGTAAAAGTAAACTGCTCCATTATCTTTGCTGTTTGATGTGGAGACAACTATTCGCCAGATCAATAGCTGTATATCAGGAGTTAGAGATGTTTTGATTTGTTCCAGGAAAAAAAGCCCCATAAAATCCAGCAGCTTTGATTAGAATTAGTACCTCATTATCTTATGATAATCAACAGTCATTGTCCATGACTTATTTGCCTTTTTTACAAGCCAAACGGATTATTTAAATGGGGCAGGTGATGGAGATTACCATCTGCATGGTTATTTTAGTCTCTGCAAATTCCCCAGATATGTGCTATTGCTATTTTTTGGTATTGTTTTCATTTAGGGACAGTTCCAGGAGCTTCCACTTGGCCCTTCCAATGTATTTTTTTCCAGTTGTGGCAAAATATGCATGACATAAAAGTTACCATCTTAACCATGTTTAGGTGTACCATTTAGTGGCATTAAGTACATTCACGTTGTTGTGCAACCATCATTACCATTCATCTCCAGGACTTTTTTCATCTTCCCAAACTGAAAATCTGTACCCATTAAACAACACCTCTCCATTCATCACTGCACCCAGACCCTGGCAATCACCATTCTATTTTCTGTCTATATAAATTTGACTACTCTAGTACCTCATATGACTGGAATCACAGTATTTGTGTTTTCGGTTCTGGCTTATTTCATTTAGCATAATGTCTTCAAAGTTCATCCATATTGTAGTGTGTGTCAGAATTTCTTACCTTTTAAGGGTCATTAATATTCCATTGTATGTATATACTACATTTTGTTTATCCATTCCTCTGTTGATGGACATTTAGGTTGTTTCCATCTTTTGGCTATTGTGGATAATGCTGCTAAGAACATGAGATTACAAACATCTGTTCAAGTCCCTGCTTTTAATTCCTTTGGATATATACTCTGAAGTAGAATAGCTAGATCGTATGGTAATTCTGTTTAATTTTTTGAGGAACTGCAATGCAGAAGGGCTCAGATTTCTACACATCCATGCCAATACTTGTTATTTATTATTGTTTTTAATAATAGCTATCCTAATAGATGTCAGGCAGTAGCCATTCTTAATAGCACTTACCTTGGTTGAGAGTTCTGTCATTTTCCAAGTATGTGTACTCCAAAAATACATTCAGATATGGGGAAATATAGTGTAGGTCACTGCACAGGATTTCTAGTGAGGTGAACTTGTGTCAAAATTCCAATTATCACATGGCTTCCATAAGCCCTATTATGACCTGAAGACCACAGTGATGTTTTGGAAACTCAGGTGTGTAAATTTATCTTAATAATTTCTGAAAAATTCTGAGTTTTCCACCTTTCTTTCTAAACATTCCCCCTGGAAAATTGTAAACCCCTTTGAGGTAGACCTGGAGAAAAAAAAAAAAATCACACTCTATACTTTTGACAGTGTTGCAGCAAAGTTTCTGAAGCTATTGTAGCCATCTGATCTCTGGTTTAGGTCTGGGCGAGGCTGTAATTTTCATTCCTGGAAAATCAATGCAGGTTTCTGCTCATTGTGCTTGAATTTTATTTTCATTTATGCAGTTCAAGCCTGCTCATCAATGTAATTCCCAGTGTAAATGTGATTAATCTGTTACTGCTGGAAATCACTTTGGGTCAAAATACTGCCACTCAGCCCTGCTGACCTTTATGGTAATTGCACTCACCTTGTGTCTCATATTAAATGCTACCACTTAACCTCTGCTACTCTGTAACCCCATCATTCCTATTAAAAGCACGGGGGCCCTTTCATTGGTGCTATCCCCCATTGTCATCTTTAGCCCACAGAAGACAGATGCCACAGAGGTTTTCAAGGATGCTTGTATTTCTCTCATCAAAGAATGTCTTAATGTCTTGAAGAAGAATGTTATCGGGGACCTCTGTGGGGGCACAACTATGGGATAGTTGAGTGGGTTGTACATAATTAATCCACTCCAACATTCTCATTTTAAGTACATGGATTCCTTTGTGTACATTCTGTCAGATAAATTATGGCATCTTGCCCTCTTTGAATGTTGCTGACTATTGAATCTATGTTTCAGTCAGCCAAACAAGCCAACGATTAGAGCCAATTCCATCAGCTGGAGCTAATACTTTGAATCTCAGGCAAGTTCTTCATAATAAATTGAACCCCTTCCAACTTTATATTCCATCTTCCTCAGTCTAACACTTATAAAACATATGCCACACACACATTCTACAGGTTTCTGCTGATACACGTTAGCAGGATATAGCATTTCTTTTGATGTATATGCTAACTCCTACCAGGGTGGACATTATACTTGCCTCCTGGGGCCTGCTGGAATCTGACTGTAGTTATAGGTTAGGATGCAATAAGTGCTGATGTGGGTGGGTCTTGAGAAAAGTAGAAATTTCCTTGAAAACTAACCTATTTAGATGAGGTCTTTAGAGATATGTTAAGCAAGGGAAGGTTAGTTTCCTCAAATGGGGAGGAAGAAGGGTGGCTTCCATTGGCGAGGAAACCACAGGAAGATTTGGGTTAAAAGTTTTCATATTAATCTGAGTCTGCCTACCTGTACTTATCCTAAATACTCAATATATCCTTATCTTAATACCCAACTCTTCCTGATCAATGTCCTGATATTAATCTGTGAGACTTAGCACAGATGTATGTTGAACTTGCATTTTAATTCTGCAACCCACACTTTTAGATTTGAAACTTGATCCTCAGCCATGTCTGCTGTGTGGCTATAAGACATGAGAAAATTTTAAGGCCCTCAGTGTGGCTCTCTGTGTCTTCCCATGCCTCGATCTGAGAGTTTAAACACCTAACACCTTTTAACATTAAGTTTAAACATTTTCATTTTGTAAGCTCTCTGGTGCTATAAGAAGCAGCTAATGATGCCCGTAGTGCTTGTAGTTATAACTGCCATAATAGACAAAATCAGCTGCCGCTTGACACGTAAAAGTATTGTCTTCAATTGGCAATATGTTCAAAGCAAATATCGCTGGTAATTTAAATGGTCACGTTGCTACTACTTGGAAGAAGCACTTGTCTTTGCATTGGCAGTGGAGTCACTACTACATTCAAGCTCAAAGCCTTATTCCAGAGTCCCATCTTGAGCATCTTTTTCCTGGGATTACTCATGCAGGACAGGAAATCTGCTTCAGGAAGTTTAGAAAGTAGATTTTAATAAAAGGAGCTTGTTTCAAAAGTTAGAAAAGCTGGAGTCAAATGAAATAGGAAGGCAACCTAGAGTTTGGAAAGACTGAATCCCCTAAGCAGAACTGTAATGAATGTAGAGACTGCTGGTGGGTGCTGGGAACATGGAGGGAGAAGCCCTTGAGCAGGAATTGGACGCATGAGGGAGACGAAGCCTCAGTTGTATGTACAACTCAAAGAAAGAGGGCATTCTGGGTTCTCCCCTATCCCCTTCTTCCAAACTCTCACCAGTCCTTCCTTTACTCAAAATTAATTGGAAGCTAGTTGTCAGTGAATCCTGGGAAACCGAGTTTTCAGGAGTCAGTCCTCTAAAATAAAAATCAGAGCTGGAAAAAGAGAAATAGTTTTTAAAAATTATTAACACAAATATGCCATCCCTTTACAATAACTTCTCACATTCCAGTTCACTTGTTCAAATACCCCACCACTATGATAGTACTTTGAAGCAGGTCTGTTTACTCCCTTGCTTTCTCCTGATACTGCCTTTGTATCTCTCCTTACTCTCTTACATTCCAATGTCCATTGTCAAATAGTGTGTTTGTCCCTACCCCTGTTCCAGTGTCTTTTAATTATGCTGGATCAACCCAAACTATTGCTTTCTCTTTTCTTGATCTCCAGCTTTCAAAGTCTTCCCAAGTAAAGTGTATAATAGTTTAGATTGTTTCCTGTATAAATTCATGATCACTAACCTAAAAGATCCTTTAATATTGCCCTTTAATTCTGCTACATTAATCTGGACCCATCATTTCCCACTCTCTACAGTGTGTTCTCTCTTTCTGCACTATTCTTTTTTTTTTTTTAAACATCTTTATTGAAGTATAATTGCTTTACAATGTTGTGTTAGTTTCTGCTGTATAACAAAGTGAATCAGCTATTGCACTATTCTTAAATGGCCATGTCCCCACCATTTGCTATAATATCAGGAGATAATCTCTTTTAATTCACAGAAAATAAAAGAAAAGACATTAGGAGAACTTTCCTGTTAATTAACATAATAGAATTACTACATCTGCTCCCATCTTTATCTCCTTTGGTAATTTAACAGAACAGAAACTCTATTCCTACTAAACCCAATTCCCTTACTCCTGATTTGGATTGCATCACCTTCCACCCTCTAAGGATCCTTATTTTGTTCAATACCTTCTCTAATCTGGATCTTTTCCACTATCTTTTAAACATTCTAAAATCTTCCAAATTGGAAAAAATAATAAAGAAGAGTAAAGCAAAAAAGAAAAGCAAAACCAAACTCACCTTTCTCCACCTGACTTCTATTACTAATTACCACACTATCTCTTCTTCAAAGGCACAGTTTTTTAAATAATTCGTGAAAATGTTTTTCTGTATCTTGGCAATTGTGAATAATGCTTCAGTGAACATGAGAGTGCAATCTTTTTGAGATCCTGATTTCAGTTCTCTTATACTTATATATATATATATACACACACACGCATATATATACATATATATATATATATATACACACATATATCCATTCAGAAGTGGGATTGCTGAATCATATGATAGTTCTATTTTTAATTTTTTGAGAAACCTCCATACTGTTTTCCATAGTGACTATATACCATTTTATATTCCCACCAACAGTGTACAAGAGATCCAATTTCTCCATATTCTCCCCAGTACTTGTTACCTTTGTATTTTTGATACTAACCATCCTAACAGGTGTGAGGTGATATCTCTTGGTGATTTTGATTTGCATTGCCCTGATGATTAGTGATGCTGAGTACCTTTTCATATACGTTTTGGCCGTTCATATGTCTTCTTTGGAAAATGTATATTCAAGTTCTTTGCCCATTTCTTAATCGAGTTGTTTGGGTTTTTTGCTACTTAGTTGTGGGAATTCCTTACAAATTTTGGATATTTACCCCTTACCAGATATATGATTTGCAAATATTTTCTCCCATTCCATTGGTTGCCTTTCCATTCTGTTGGTTGTTTCCTTTGCTGTGTAGGAGCTTTTTATTTTGATGTAGTTCTACTTGTCTATTTTTGCTTCTGTGGTCTGTGCTTTTGGTGTCATAGCCAATAAATCATTGCCAAGATCAATGTCAAGAAGCTTTTCCCAAAATGTCCATCGACAGATGAATGGTTCAAAAAATGTGGTATATATTTACAATGGAATATTTTCAACTTTAAAAGAAGAAGGAGGTTCTACCATTTGTGGCAACAGGGATGAACCTGGAGGACAATACGCTAAGTAAATAAGCCAGTCACAGAAGGACAAATACTGCATAATTCCATTTATATGAGGTATCTAAAATAATCAGACTTCACGGAAGCAGAGAATAGAATGTTGGTTGCCAGGGGCTGGGGAAAGGGAGAAATGGGGAGCTGTTGTTCAACAGGTATGAATTTTCAGTTATACAAGATGAATAAATTCGAGAAATCTGCTGTACAAATAGTGTCTGTAGTTAACAATAGTGTTAAGCACTATTAGTTAAGAGGGTCGATTTCATGTTAAGTGTTCTTACCACACACAGAAAAAATGGGACACAAGGAAGCTTTTGGAGGGGACAGATATGTCTGTTACCTTGATTGTGTTAATTGTCTTATGGGTTTATGCATATGTCCAAACTCATCAAATAGTATACATTAAACATGTGCCATTTTTTGTGCATCAGTTGTACCTCCATAAAGCTGTTTAAAAATGTTTATCTATATTTGATAGCTTCACTTTATTACTTCCTTCTCATGCTTCAACCCACTCCCAATAGAATCCATCTTTTATTACTCCAATAAAAAGTTACTTCATAAGTTATTTCCAAATCCATGGATGCGATGTGAAAATTTTATCTCCTAGTTACTTGACCTGTAAGTAGGATTTGCTTCTGTCTTTGAGACTTGATTTTCCTTGACCCAAAAACTCCTCTGGTTTTCCTCTAATCTCTGCGGCAGTTTATTCTGTATCTTTTTTGCAGGTACATATCCTTCTCCTCAGACATTAAATGTTGAAATTCTTCAAAATTCAGTTCTAGGCC